>NC_057868.1:41444194-41726694 GCF_019740435.1 Gambusia affinis | reverse complement strand
CTGAAATAGTTCCAGATCATTTTAGCTGCAGGTTCCAGGACTAAAAGAGTTTCCGATCGATCTGTGACACATGAAACATGAATAGTTTGTGGGTATTGATTTTAATTTGGGGTCGTTGATTCTGACTTTACTGCAGCTGAGCTCATAAACTCACCGGCCGTTCAGCTCAACGCATGACATCACAATTAATCTGTTAATGATCACTTTTATGGCCTGAAGAGCATTTCTCAGTCTGGGAGCTGAACGTACAAAAACTGAACCACCTGGAAGAAAGAACAGCAGCAACGACTAAATATCTGTCAAATTACAGGAGAGTCACATCCTGAGTCAGTGGTCTCCATCATGAGCCAAGCCAGGACCGATTACTGGAGCTAACAGAGCTAAAGGAGCTAACAGAGTTAACTGAGCTAAAGGAGCTAATTGAGCTAACGGACATTTCTTTGATTAAAAGGGAATAAAGTACAAAGTTTTACAAAATGACAAGTAATAAACATAAAGAGAGAACAGAAACAAGAGGACCTGACAGAAATCGACCAACAAGATTTCAGAGGTTGCAGAAGGACAACTGTTGCTGGGCAACAAGGCAATTGCAACTCTTGAGGCAGGAGCCAGTTTGGAGAAGCGGTCCAGAACCCGATGGACGGAAACTGTTTGGGTTCTGAGGCGGATCATCTGGCTTCAGTGATTCATCAGGATTCATGTTCCATAAAACAGCCTGGATATGAGAACCGCTGCTGGTAGAACCGGGTCGGGTTCTGCTGGAAGGTGAGCTGTCAGCAGAAAGCAGGGAGACGTGGTGAAGTGGCAACGAGTGGCAGCCAGATGAGCCCAGAATAACTCGAGCCGGTCCAGGTTCAGGTTTAGACTAGGCCACCCTGTAATCAGCCACCACCACCGCTCTCTCATTTCGCTCATAGAAACCAGGCGAGGGTCTCCGCCTCATCGGGTCCCTCTGTCTTTAGCCCCCATCTCCCTGTGCCTTGTTTCCTTCCCTGTATGAGCAGTTTTTGAGTTTCTCTGGAGATTCAAATCAGATTTGAGATGGGAGGTTCAGTTGTCACAGTGGGGGGATTTCTGGTCCCCCCCTCAGTCAATGTTTGCTACTGTGTTGATCTTGCTAAGTTGGTGCGAAGCAGGCAGCGGCAGCCTGACCTGCAGCGCAGCAGTTTCCATCCAGCACATCTGGAGCGGCTGGCGGATAAATCCGGAGCGAGTTTATGAGGGCGAAGCCGCAGAGCCGCCGCTCCTCCTACAGTTGCTCTGATATCCACACATCTGCTTCTGTCTCAGTGTGTTTATGTGACGCCACTGCTGAGACGGGAGGCCGCGGTCTCTGCTGCAACAGCAGAACCAAAACAGGAGCAACAAAAACTCGGAACCGGCTCTGGGTTGATGAGTTGCTGTTGGTGTCTGTCTCAGAAATCGGACCTCTGAGACCTCCAGGTGGCCTAGCGCCCCCTAGTGAATGCTAGTGCCATCTGGCGCCCCCTAGTGCCCCTAACAGTCTCTAGTGCCCCCCCAACGCCCCGGGAGCCGGTGCTGCACTGCATGACCTCAGACCGGACTGCCATTGCTCGCGATGGCCGTCAGGCGTGGTGCAGAGCCAGTTGCTATGGTTACTGCTGTGACCTGATTGTTAGAAAAAAAACAATAAGGGGAACTTCAAAGAGGGCTGCTCAGTTGCCTAGCAACAAGGCAGGCCTGCTCCCCCTCCATGCTTCCCTGGTTTCATCACTCTGTCTTTTCATCACTCCATCTTGCCTCTCATCTCTGGGTTTATCCTGACCATCAGAACCTTTCACCAAGTGGACCAACCCGTTAAGCAGATCTCACTGTGCTGACGGTTCCCTCCTTGCCTTCCTCCAATTGGTTCTGGTTCTGGTTCCAGATTAGAACTTCCTTGTTTTTCTGTCTGTTCAGCAGCTGATCTAGAGCTTCAGGAAAGGGCCTGACCTCTGACCCCCGGTCTATTAGCCACTGTGTTAGCTGGAAGAAGGAAGTTCCCGTGCTCTTCACTATAGCTAGCGGAAGCGATAGACTCCCCCTGCTGGTTGAATCTGACCACTGCTTCAGCCAAATCAGACTAGTCAGCTTCTAAAATAACCAAATTTCAATCTATCACATTAGCTGCTCGGTTAGTGGCTCTTTTAACCTGTTAGCTGCTCTGCTAGCTACTGTGTTAGCTGCTCAGTTAGTGGCTTTTGGATGAAAGGATTTGATCAATTACCTGAGTCTCTCTCCTCTTTGTTATATATTTATGAGGACATGGCGTCACATTAGTTTCAGATTTTAATCATGGATCAAACTTTATTCAGAAATGTAATCCCTGATTCTGGAGGCATCAAATTCCCAAAAATATTTCATAATTTTTATCTCTCTCATATGCACACGCAAAACTGGTTCTTCTCTTCAGTTTCCGCTCCTACACTTCATGCTTCTTTGCTTCCACCTGGTGGCCAGCTGAGGAACTGCGTGACTCACCTGCAGAAACCAGACCTAACAGTTCCACACACACCTGTGAGATGAGCTCTGCTTTACCTGGGAAGTAAAATATATGAACATTTATCTTGCTTTGTTTCTACTTTTACATCCATCAAACATTTTGTTGACATTCTGAATGTTTTTTGCTCTCATTTGTTTTCTTACTGGATTATTGTGTCACATCACGTGACCTGTCTAATTTAACACACTTGTGTAAAATAAAGGGTGTGTCCTGCTGTCATGTTGAATGCTGAGCCAAAAAGTGATTCTGCTAGCAATTTTCTCACCCTACGTTTTACTTTTAGCGTGTTTGAAATGATCCAAAATGTAGAATTTAACAACACAAAATTTTCTAAAGTTTTGATTTTCTTACTCTTAGTTTGAACTGATTGTGGTTTTGATGCCCCGACTAGATTTCTCTTTATTATGCCCAACAGTGAAGGCCTATTCAAAGTAAAACACCTGAGTATCATGCAGCTGATAGATAAAACTGGACCATTTTTCCTGACAGTACAGCAGCAGGTTTTACAAAATGACAGTAACTTTTAAGTTGGCTGTTAAACTTAGGAAGGAAACATCCACAGCTGATGGCTGTGACTGGGTAAGATGTATTGTATCACTTCTTGTTCTCGTACTTTGTAGAGTTATTGGAGTCTTTCTTGAGTTAATATAGTTAATATTTTAACACATATTTTTGTTGCTATATTTGGCTAAAGCTTTATGTTTTTATGCTTCACACAGTTTTTTTCAGCCTATAAGAGCTAGTTAGCTTGGTTAGCCTAGCATTAACTTAGCATCAGTGCTACTATCACTACATCTCCTCTTGTCTGTTGCAGTGTGTCAGCTACTCCCCTGCCTCTGTTAGTGATAATGCTGTAATAAATGTAATGATTTTGTAGGTTTGGAAGCTCGGCCATCTTGAGAAGGCAGCAGATAGCTTAGCGTCCTTAGCCAATGTAGCATCCTTAGCCAATGTAGCGTCCTTAGCCAATGTAGCGTCCTTAGCCAACTTAGCGTCCTTAGCCAATGTAGCGTCCTTAGCCAATGTAGCGTCCTTAGCCAATGTAGCATCCTTAGCCAATGTAGCATCCTTAGCCAACTTAGCATCCTTAGCCAATGTAACATCCTTAGCCAACTTAGCGTCCTTAGCTAACGTAGCGTCCTTAGCCAATGTAGCGTCCTTAGCCAATGTAGCATCCTTAGCCAATGTAGCATCCTTAGCCAACTTAGCATCCTTAGCCAATGTAGCATCCTTAGGCAACTTAGCGTCCTTAGCTAATGTAGCATCCTTAGCCAATGTAGCGTCTTTAGCCAATGTAGCGTCTTTAGCCAATGTAGCATCCTTAGCCAACTTAGCATCCTTAGCCAATGTAGCATCCTTAGCTAATGTAGCATCCTTAGCCAATGTAGCGTCTTTAGCCAATGTAGCGTCTTTAGCCAACTTAGCATCCTTAGCCAATGTAGCATCCTTAGGCAACTTAGCGTCCTTAGCTAATGTAGCATCCTTAGCCAACTTAGCATCCTTAGCCAATGTAGCGTCCTTAGCCAGCGGCCCTTCTGTACAGCCTGAGCAACCACTGGTCAAGCTGTCTGATCTGACACAGATCTATAGAAGTACACATCACAGATGCTGTTCCCATTTTTATTGAAGCTGAAGCCACATCGGAAAAGTTTGTGAATTATGGGTCAAAAACTCTGTGTACAAAATCTGCAGATAATTTTCAGACAAATTAGATCAAATTTAGTTTGTTAAACTTGACATATTTCAGTTAAATCATAAACAAATTGAAGCTCTGGTTAATTTTTAAACAAAAACAGAGCGTTAAAAGATTACAGTAACTGAACAAATCACAGTAATGTCAGTCGGCTAAATGCTGACCACTCCGGCTGCCTACAGTGATTCCAGATGGGTAACTGGTCCAGTTCAACCAGTTCACCTCTCCATCCGTCCCCAGGCCGCCGGAGGATCTCTGGGTCCTTTTGGCTTCTGGATGCGACAGTTAAAACCTGACAGAAACCAGAACAAAACACATTACTTTTACTGGAAACCCAAAGGCGCCGTCTAATTCCTGAAGACAAAAACATTTAATGTATTTCTCCTGACTGTGCGACGTGAGGCACAGACTAAAAGCAGTTGAGTTAAATAAACCCGGTGCCTAATTCAGCTTATATAAAGATAAATAACTCAATGAGAAACCATTTCTAAAGTGACGGACACAGAGAAGAAAGAAAAGAGGAGAGGACAGAAGATAACACTCTGGTCTGCTTCTGCACCTGCAGAAAGAGAGAAAAACAGAGAAACCATGGCAACAAACATCTGCTTAACAACAACAATGTCACTGAGAAGCACAGGGTGCTGATTAACATGCTTATTGGCAACTGGAGCCAAGCAGAGAGAATCTGAAAACACAAGAATCTGTGTGTAAAGTGTGTCTGTGCTCGCTGAGCAGCAGGTGAGCCACAGAGCCGATCTGCTCCAGGTGAACTGACCGATGCCTCCAGGTGTGAAGAAGCTGCTGACGTCTGAGGCAGGAGAGGAAACGTCTTCATAGTCGTCGTCTGCTTCTGTTGGGAAACACAAGTCACACGGTCACACCTTCAGCCCCGCCCCTGCAGACACCTGGCTGCCGCTGCAGGGACTGACCTGGCACCAGGTGAGGGTCCTCCCTCTGATTGGTCGGGGCGGCGATGTCGTAAATAGGCGAAGCTGAGGGGGGCGATGTCAGCGGCTTGACCTTGGGCTTCACAGCGCTGTAGATGGGAGCTGCAGACGTTGCGCTGAAGTCGTTGTCATAGTGATGGGATGGCAGCACGGTTCTGGAAGGAGGAAGGAGCTGATTAAAGATGGAGGAAATGTTTTCATGCCCCCCCCCCGGTACTAACTGCAAGCAACGCACCATGCTACTACCTTTGCAAAAAAACATCAAGTTTTGAAACATTTTCCTCACTTTTATTCACGATTCAGCAATTTTTACATTAGCTTAGCATAAATGCTCCTCTGACCTTCTGCTTCGAGGATGCTGTAGCTCCTCTAGCTAGCGTAGCTTGAGGAGCTACAGCATCTGAATTAGACTGGCAGCCAAACAGAAAAATCTGAATGGAAAAATAACATTTCAAAGATTTAAACTTAGATTTCATCATAATGACTAAGTTAGATTAAAAACCTGTTGGATTAAATCTTATTTTTGACCTTTTTTCCATCTCAGTTCTCCCTTGGCACCCCTGGTGGTCTCCTAGAGAACTGCAGCCCCCCCACTTTGAAAATCTGGGCCTGCTTTGGTTTCATTGGTCCAAAAGACCTGGAGGCCGCTGCTTTATCAGGGCTGAACTTTAACCTTTTGCTCCCTGCACACTGCATGGACACACTTCCATCCATTGACTGCAACCGGGCCAGAACCTCAGTCCTGGTCGTGCAGGGACCAAACAGTATGAGGACTGCAGGTCCGTGGAACCAACTGGGTCTGAGGTTCTGGGTACTGGACCGGACATCTACCTGGTTCCTGGGTTGGACCTGGGCGTGACCACGGAGGAGTAGGATGGTTCTGATGTGGTCCGGTGCGGCTGCTTGGCCTTGTTGACCACAGCGTAGGTGTCATTCATGGCGGTTGAGCTGTGGACAGACAGAAGACGAGTCAGAGACAAACGGACCGGGTCGAGGACAGACTGGCACCTTAGAGCTCCAACATCAGGACATAAACGCAGCAAAAATGTTCTTTAGTTAAAGGATTGGGTTCAATCTGGTTCTGGTTCGGAAACTAACTTCAGTACCATAAACTCCAGAATATATTCAACCTGGATCCACCAGCCAGTAACCATTAACCAGTTATCAGTAACCATTAACCAGTTATCAGTAACCATTAACCAGTTATCAGTAACCATTGCTTCTTAAAACTCATTTTTATTCCTTGGCATTTAATTGAACTTTGTTTTTATTCATTTGTGTTGTTGTCATTCTTGTACAGCACTTTGGTGCAGTTCTATGCCTGTTTTAAAGTGCTATATAAATAAATTTGACATTGACATTGACCATGAGCTAGTTACAATTAAACAGCAACCACTAACCAGCAAGCAGTAACCAGTAACCATTGACCACTAACCAGTAACCAGTTACCATCATGGAGGATCTGATGGTTCATCGTCTTCTGCTCAGAGAATCTCGACCAGCTGAATATTTGCGTTTCTACAGGAAGTTAATCTGCTCTCCACTTCCTCATCCAGCTGTGTGGTCGTCATGGTTACGCTAAACTTCCTCATAAGGAAGACCTAACAGCTGATCTCTGAGATCTTCCTCTACACCCTCGTCTTCCCTTTCTCCTCCCCAGCGCTCCTTGTTTCCTAACTCCATCTTTTCTTGACCCTCCTCCTCCTCCTCAGCCTGGTTGTCACGGTAACATGGCAACATATGGAGGTGGTGGGATGGCGACTAACAGAGGAGGTGAGAAAGTGTTAATTCAACACCTTGGGGTGAAACAGCCCATCTGTCTCTGTGGCCCGCAGCTAAACACACACACACACACGCACACGCACACCCACGCCCACACACACACGCACACACCTAAACACACACACACGCACACACCTAAACACCCACACACACACACACACACACAAACTGATTTCTACCTGCTAACGGATGAAGATGTAGCTGCTGAGGTTTTCTTGTCTCGTTTTTTCACCTGGAGACAGGAAAGGATTTGAATCAGTGCAGGGTTCTGGAAGGTTCTGGAAGGTCCTGGAAGGTCCTGGGAGGTCCTGGGAGGTCCTGGAAAACTACCTCATTGAAAAAACATTTGTTCCAGAAACAAAAACATGAATCTCATCCAGATGTTTTCTGATTAGCATCTGGAGGAAGAACAAGACTAGGAGCCTCCTCTGAAGACCAATGAAAGCGCAGCTGCTGCAAGATGGCCTAGTCAAAGTCAGACTGAAGGAAACTCCACCATCTCCATCTGTATCAGAGGTTCATGTTGGAGAAGCGGTGGATCACAGAGCTGCTGCAGAAGGAGCAGGCAGAGGGGTCGAGAGGTCAGGAGGCGGTCAGCCTGCAGCCGACGGTAGCGAACCGACGCTCCACAAAGACATTAGTTTGTATTGAGTTTGAATAAAAGTGTCATCACCTTCGCACCCTTCAGACGGAAGGGTGCGAACGCCACACCGCCTCTTTCACAGAGATTTCTGTCTGAACGGAGAAGGAGGAGATATTCAACCTGATCAGCTGAAGAGTGGAGCGAAGAGACCGGAGCGAGTCAGGAAGCGACTAGCCGAGAGCCGATCCCACCGATCAGCCGCCGTCCTCCTGGTCTCCTTCTGTCTGTGATCTCAGCCGCTTGTTGTCAAGCTGCAGCTCTAATTTTCATACAGGAAGTCAGTACACCACTTCCTCTTTCTGCAGTGCTTTGAGAGGACTTCCTCCAGCGTTGCACACTAGAATCTATTTGTTGAGCGGCAGAGCCCAGAGGGCGGTGGCGACGGCGGCGGCGTTACCTCCGGCAGGTTGCTGTAGAGCCGGTCCTCAGGCGTCTGCAGGAAGCGCTCTTCCTCCAGCGTTGCACACTAGAATCTATTTGTTGAGCGGCAGAGCCCAGAGGGCGGTGGCGACGGCGGCGGCGTTACCTCCGGCAGGTTGCTGTAGAGCCGGTCCTCAGGCGTCTGCAGGAAGCGCTCCAACATGCTGGCGGCCGCGCTGAAGATGAACCCATACTGGTCCTGGAAACACAACCGCAGTCAGAAACACTCCCCGGGTCGCCCCTGCTGGTGGAGGTGGAGTCATGCTCTGGGCTGGGGTCTGCAGCCTTCAGGCCCGGTCCAACTCCCAGACCCGGCTGTCCAGCTCTGGACCGAGCTGGCCCAGGAGAGACAGCTGGAGACGGGTCCGCATCATGGAACCGCAAGGAACCCGCAGGGAGATGCTGCTGACCAGAACCAACATGGAGTCCTACCTTGGTCTGGACCGCCGAGGGTCTCTGTCTCCGCAGCAACAGGACCAGGTCCAGGATGCTGAAGTCCTCGGTGATCCTCTGCAGGAGGGAAGAGACCATCACAGATGAAGCCTTGCAGAACCAGAACCAGAACCAGAACCATGTGATGAAGCTCACAGGTCTCCTCCAGGTAAACTATGGGATGGATTCCAGATGGTCAGTGACAAAACCTCCAGGTTTTTCCCTGTGACCTCTGCTTGACCTCCTGGCAGTGATGTCACCGACCAGCTGGGCTCCTGCTGGGGGAGACCTGCTCTGTTGTCATGGGTTACCTTGGTAACCAGAAGGTCATGGATGTAGTCCAGAGCGCAGATGACTCCTGTCCTCCCACAGCCTGCACTGAAACACACACATACACACACACACACACACAGACACACACAGAGACACACACAGAACAGGAGGCTGTGAATATGCAGCAGGTAACACCTGCTGTTGATGCACAATGGACATGATTAGTGCATCTGCTAAGTGTGTGTCTCTGTGTGTGTCTCTGTGTGTGTGTGTGTGTGTCTGTGTGTGTGTGTGTGTGTGTCCTGTTGAATGTTAATGACCAGCTGACCTGTAATCAGCCTGTTGGCACAAACAAGCTGCAGAGATGATGTGAAGTTTAGCACTGATCAGAGGACGACACAACGTCTCACTATGTCTGTCTGTCTGTCTGTCTGTCTGTCTGTCTGTCTGTCTGTCTGTCTGTCTGTCTGTCTGTCTGTCTGTCTGTCTGTCTGTCTGTCTGTCTGTCTGTCTGTCTGTCTGTCTGTCTGTCTGTCTGTCTGTCTGTCTGTACCTCTGTGTACCTGCAGTGGACCAGGACAGGAGAGCTTTCGGCTGCCTGGCTGCTCCTGGCTCGGTCCAGCAGGTCCAGAATCCCGGTTGTCTCATAGGGGACGTCGTGGTCAGGCCAGGACAGGTACTGGAACTGGACCAGCGAGTGGACGTCCTGCGGGAGAGGAAGAAGAGTGAGGAAGGTGTGACCTGAGCTGGGGCCAGCAAGGTGAGCGCCTACCTGCTGGTAGCAGACCACCAGGGTTCGCACCACCACGTCCCGGTTGGGCCGCGACTCCACCTGCTGGACGTTCAGAGGAACAACACGTCACATTCGGCACGCAGGACGCGGAAGACGAGAGGACCGGGCCGTTACCGTGGTGACGGCGAAAGGTCCAAACGCTGCAGACTGATGAGGAGCTGCCCAGTAGCACTCACATTTCCTCTGCAGAACCAGAACCAAACCTCTCTGACTCATGTTTTATACACGTCAGCCATAAATGTCTCAACAGGAAAAAAATATGAACACTTTAAATAATTTGAATAAAAATAAGAAAATGAAACTATACCTTTCCCATCTCGATCTCCCTGCAGGCCATGACTATCACCTGAAACACAGAGCCAGAAGTTAGTCTGTCCCCAGAGGACAACTGTGGACAGGTGCAGCAGGTGCAGCAGGTGCAGCAGGTGCAGCAGGTGCAGCAGGTGCAGCAGGTGCAGCAGGTGCAGCAGGTGCAGCAGGTGCAGCCTTCTGTCCTAGTGGTGCTGAACCTTCCTGGTGACTAAACGAGTCGGTCAGATGTAGAAGTTGAAGTTCACCTGTTGGTCTATCAGCCAATCAGTGGCCTTCCCTCCCCGCTGCAATGGCCGCCGCCAGGAGATGATTAATGCTGCTTTCAGACCATCCAGGATTAGAGTCCTGAATCAGACTCTACTCCATTTGTCTAGAAAGTTTGATGTTTTTGGGAAGTCTGAATGCAAATTTGAATTCCAAAACGGACTTAAAAAGCGACCTCTGCTTAGCCTAAAACCCTCGGTCTCGGTCCGGTTGAAGTGAACTCTGAAACGGTAGAAAACCTGTCTGAATGCAACCTGACTGGAGGCCGTTTCAACAGCAGGAAGTTAGCAACAGTGCAGGGCATTCTGGGTAATATATTACTCTGCTCTGCGGGTTTATGAAAATGCGTCGGTTGTCATATCAACGGGTTTGCGTGCCGACATTAAGCAAGGAAAAGCAGAATATAAATGGTTTGAAGTTGTTTTACAACTTTTTATCAGCTTATTGTCCCTTTGCTGTGGCGCTCTGCAGCTGCTGTCATTTTTATACCTTTAAATGACAAAAACTGAACTAATCGCCTCGTTTGTTTGAACATAATCATCAAATAGGATGGAGGAAGTTGCTTAGTCCTCTCTTGCATCTTGATAGAAACTAAACTGTTTATAGATTTATATCAAGGGAGAAAACTTACAAGCATCAGCAATTTCCTCAGCTTTAACTGAAGCCATGTTTATCGAAATCGGGTCAGAAATAAAGGCGCTGCATCATTTTGTGACGGATTGCTGCTCATCCCGCGTTGGAACGGCCTGGTTTTAGTGGACAGACTCACCGCCTAGTAACGGCGCCTGCAGGAGCGTCGCTAGCATTAGCGGCTAACAGGCGATGTCCAGACTAGTAATGAAGATCAATGAAGAAATCCTACAGCCCCTAAAATCTGACACTGCTCCGTTTTTAGTTCTTGGTGCAGCGCCTCTACAGGCGACAGGGGGAACACGGGTTTCAGTTAGTTTTAGTTTGTTTGACTCAGTGCGGTGTGAATGAGAACTAGAGTTCTGAAAATGTAACAAATGTTGCAGTTTTAGTCCCCAATCAAACCGAGTCTACCGGACTATTCAGTCTGAACGCTCTCTAAAGTTCAGCTCTGAGCTTAAATTAGAAAATACATTCAAATAAATCTTATAGAAGACGTTGCATTATTGTTTTTTGCTCCTTGAGATCAGGAGGAAGGCGATGATGAAGCTTTTTGTCTCAGTCTAATTTCTGGTTCGTTTTTCAGGTTTGATCTGAAATAGGTTCATCTTGAAACGGTGACTGTACCAACCAGCCGGCAGTGCCCTTTGACCCCTGGAGCACCAGGTCCCAGAATCTGTGTGCAGGTGTTATGAACCCTGCTGAACACATCAGTTTCATCTTCCTTCTGATTGGTCCCGTGGCTTTGTACGGGGTCAGAGGCCAAACTGCTCCTTTGACAGGAACCAGAACCAGCTCAGCTGGCGAATAATTAACTTCACTGCAACAGTTTCCTGTAGGTGAAGGAGGAGCGCCATGTTGGAGCTGGGGAGCAGACTACTTCCTGGGGACCAGACTACTTCCTGCTGGTACACTGACCTTGATTTTGTGCTGCCAGATCATCCTCCAGAAGTCAGTCAGAGTGGAACTGAGGGGCGCCTGGGAGGCGATGTATCTGCAGTCACCCGACGCCCCCTACAGGACAAACAGTGCTGTTACAACCAGCTTTCCCACTGCAGCAGGAGACACCTGAGTGCTGAGCTGCACCACCTGGACAAAGCTGGCGTTGATGTAGTCGGAGTCAGAAGCTGAAGTCTGCAGAGACAGAACCACCCGGGTCTGATCATCTGGATGGAGAGACGGGGTCAAAGGGCAAAGAGGCGTTAGAGCCGAGCGGGAAAATACAACACACTTCTACTGGGCAGAGAAAAGAGACGATGAGGATGGAGGGACGGTGTCTTCATACATGGTAGGATGTCCTTGTATCGGTTCTTCTTGGCGTTCTCTTTTAGGGATCCAACCTTTGTGGTCAAACCGTGAGCTTTCTTTAACTGGAGCGACTGGGAACGCACCATCTGCACACACACACACACACACACACACACACACACACACACACACACAGGCAGCAGGTAGGTGAGGGGAGGTGTGTCACAGATTCAGGTGTGTGAACTGATTTCTGAACATTTTCTGTAGTGGTGATGTTTGCCAAAGAAACATCCAATAAAAGTTCCTTCAGCCACTAAGAGGTTCTGGGTCCAGATTCTCCACGCAGCCAAAAGAACTTTAATGTCCAACTTGTTAACTGTCTTGATTTTCCTTTTCAGCAACAATTACAGTTCAAACTTTCCTTTGTTCTCCGGTCTACTTCTCTTGCTGTGGTAGAAACCACGAGACCCAAATGTCTGCTGGTCCTTTACCAGACCACAGTGGACCGACCCACAGTGGACCGACCCACAGTGGACCGACCCACAGTGGACCGACCCACAGTGGACCGACCCACAGTGGACCGACCCACAGTGGGTCGAAATTTAAGAATTAACTAACAAAATCCAAATGGATAAAGAAATAAAGAATAAATAACTCCAACATTTTCATTAAAAATCTTTTATGATCTTTGGTTTTTAATAATTGCTTCCATTTATTATTTGCTTTTTGTTCTTTATATCATGGTTTATTTTTGTCATTTTTACTCTGATTTGTAACAGAATTGATTGTTGTTTAATTAACCAAGTATTTCAAACTGGTTTTCTTAACTGGGACTTAGCTTACTGGAAAGAGCATTACCAGTGAGATTTATAAACTCTGCTACGTGTTGCGCTAGCCAAGACCAGTCAGGACCAATAAATACTGAGGGGTCCAGTAAGGGACTGGGCCCATCTGGTCAGAACTGGGAGCGGAACTGGTTCCCCTGCTGTGTGACCGCTTCATGATGAACCGGCAGAAACCGAACGAGGAAGCAGAACTTCCTGTGGCTCAGAAAGCAGAAGCAGAGACCTAGTTCAGAACCTCAGAACCAACAGGGACCAATGGGGACCAGTAGGACTGAAAGGGACCAACCTGAGCCAATCGGACCTCAACAGCTGCTCTGAGTCATTCAATGCTGTGGAGTGGTTTTGGGTCACAAGAAGTAAAACCAGAACCTCTCACTCTGATGAAGGTTTGACCGTCGTGTACAGAACCACGGCTGGAGAAAGCCCAAACCAACATACCCTGACCCTTGACCTCTGACTTTCAGGCACGGTGGAGGAGGGATGGTGCTGTGAGCCTGTTCTGCAGCCACAGGCTCTGGTTCCATGATTTGATTGGATCAAAAATCAAATCAAATTTTATTAGTATAGCCCATTTCAGCATCAAGGCATTTCAAAGAAGTTTACACCAAATCAAACACAGAAACACAATGAAGCATAAAATCAATAATCAAAACACAACATTAAATCACGTTCTGTCATTGGATGAATCATGAACTGCTGTGGGTTCTGTCTGCCCAGTCCAAACAGTCCAAACCAGTACAAACCAGTTCAAACAGTCCAAACCAGTTCAAACAGTCCAAACCAGTACAAACCAGTCCAAACCAGTACAAACCAGTCCAAACCAGTACAAACCAGGCCTAAACAGTTCAAACAGTCCAAACAGTCCAACAGTCCAAACCAGTTCAAACCAGTCCAAACCAGTTCAAACCAGTTCAAACCAGGCCAAACCAGTTCAAACCAGTCCAAACCAGTTCAAACCAGTCCAAACCAGGCCTAACCAGTTCAAACAGTCCAAACAGTCCAACAGTCCAAACCAGTACAAACCAGTCCAAACCAGTTCAAACCAGTCCAAAACAGTTCAAACAGTCCAAACAGTCCAACAGTCCAAACCAGTTCAAACCAGTCCAAACCAGTTCAAACCAGTCCAAACCAGGCCAAACCAGTTCAAACCAGTCCAAACCAGTTCAAACCAGTTCAAACCAGTCCAAACCAGTTCAAACCAGTCCAAACCAGTTCAAACCAGTCCAAACCAGTCCAAACCACTGTAAAACAGTCCAAACCAGTCCAAACCAGTTCAAACCAGTCCAAACCAGGCCAAACCAGTTCAAACCAGTCCAAACCAGGCCAAACCAGTTCAAACCAGTCCAAACCAGGCCAAACCAGTTCAAACCAGTCCAAACCAGTTCAAACCAGTCCAAACCAGTCCAAACCACTGTAAAACAGTCCAAACCAGTCCAAACCAGGCCAAACCAGTTCAAACCAGTCCAAACCAGTTCAAACCAGTCCAAACCAGGCCAAACCAGTTCAAACCAGTCCAAACCAGTTCAAACCAGTCCAAACCAGTCCAAACCAGTTCAAACCAGTTCAAACCAGTCCAAACCAGTCCAAACCAGTTCAAACCAGTTCAAACCAGGCCAAACCAGTCCAAACCAGGGCAAACCAGTTCAAACCAGTCAAACCAGTTCAAACCAGTCCAAACCAGTCCAAACCAGTTCAAACCAGTCCAAACCGGTCCAAACCAGTCCAAACCAGGCCAAACCAGTCCAAACCAGTCCAAACCAGTCCAAACCAGGCCAAACCAGTTCAAACCAGTTCAAACAGTCCAAACCAGTACAAACCAGTCCACACCAGGCCAAACCACTGTAAACCAGGCCAAACCAGTTCAAACCAGTCCAAACCAGTTCAAACAGTCCAAACCAGTTCAAACAGTACAAACCAGTTCAAACCAGTCCAAACCAGTCCACACCAGGCCAAACCAGTTCAAACCAGTTCAAACCAGTTCAAACCGGTCCAAACAATCCAAACCAGTACAAACCAGTCCAAACCAGGGCAAACCAGTTCAAACCAGTCCAAACCAGTTCAAACCAGGGCAAACCAGTTCAAACCAGGGCAAACCAGTTCAAACCAGTCCAAACCAGTTCAAACCAGGGCAAACCAGTTCAAACCAGTTCAAACCAGTTCAAACCGGTCCAAACAATCCAAACCAGTCCAAATCAGTCCTAACCAGGCCAAACCAGTCCAAACCAGTTCAAACCAGTCCAAACCAGTTCAAACCAGTCCAAACCTGTTCAAACCAGTCCAAACCAGTTCAAACAGTCCAAACCAGTACAAACCAGTCCACACCAGGCCAAACCACTGTAAACCAGGCCAAACCAGTTCAAACCAGTCCAAACCAGTTCAAACAGTCCAAACCAGTCCAAACCAGGCCAAACCAGTTCAAACAGTACAAACCAGTTCAAACAGTCCAAACCAGTCCACACCAGGCCAAACCAGGCCAAACCAGTTCAAACAGTACAAACCAGTTCAAACAGTCCAAACCACTGTAAACCAGTCCAAACCAGTTCAAACCAGTCCAAACCAGTTCAAACAGTCCAAACCAGTTCAAACAGTCCAAACCAGTCCAAACCAGGCCAAACCAGTTCAAACAGTACAAACCACTGTAAACCAGGCCAAACCACTGTAAACCAGTCCAAACCAGTTCAAACCAGTCCAAACCAGTTCAAACCGGTCCAAACCAGTTCAAACCAGTCCAAACCAGTCCAAACCAGTTCAAACCAGTCCAAACCAGTACAAACCAGTCCACACCAGGCCAAACCAGGCCAAACCAGTTCAAACAGTACAAACCAGTTCAAACAGTCCAAACCACTGTAAACCAGTCCAAACCAGTTCAAACCAGTCCAAACCAGTTCAAACAGTCCAAACCAGTTCAAACAGTCCAAACCAGTCCAAACCAGGCCAAACCAGTTCAAACAGTACAAACCAGTTCAAACAGTCCAAACCAGTCCACACCAGGCCAAACCAGTTCAAACAGTACAAACCAGTTCAAACAGTACAAACCAGTTCAAACAGTCCAAACCAGTCCACACCAGGCCAAACCAGTTCAAACAGTACAAACCAGTTCAAACAGTACAAACCAGTTCAAACAGTCCAAACCAGTTCAAACAGTCCAAACCAGTCCAAACCAGGCCAAACCAGTTCAAACAGTACAAACCAGTTCAAACAGTCCAAACCAGTCCACACCAGGCCAAACCAGTTCAAACTGTTCAAATAAGTTCAAACCAGTTCAAAACAGGCCAAACCAGTCCAAACCAGACCTTTGACCCCTGGCCGGTTCCTGCTTGTGTTTCCGCTTTGCCTGGTGGTAGGAAGGTTATTGGTTTGAATCCCAGCCAGGCCGTTCTCCCTGAGCCTGTGTGTTTCTCTCCAGGTACTCCTCCAGTAGCATGCTGGTTGCACAGCACGCCTCCCCCGACCCCTGACCTCTGACCCCCAGCAGAATGTACACTGCAGAAGATGTGTGCAGAGGTTTCTGTGATAAACTGATAAATCAGTAAATTTTAATTCAGCTTTAATCCTCTAGAAGTTTCCTCACCTTCCTGTAAATTCTGCAGAAATCCCAGGGAACCCAGAACGGTTCCTGGTGGAACCCCAACCTGAACGACCAGGCAGTGAAACAGTGAAATGTTTAGAAAGTGCCTGCATACTTTAACCAAATGAAGCCGGCAGCATCTTTCTGCCGGTTTGAATAACCGGCTCAGAGAAATGCTGAAACACTGGCAGCTTTTTCCAGGGAAGTTTCCCTCTGAGGCAAACAGGAAGAGAACAAACCGTTTCCCTGATGCTCCAGGCCCAGCGGTGCCGCCGTCAGGAGTTAAACCCGTTTTCCAGCGGTGACACTGACCTGGTACTCCCGCTCTACGGCGGCCGGGTCCACGGCCCTCAGGGCGGACAGCAGCAGATCCATGACCAGCTCCGGTCAGCGGCTCACTCTCACTCTGACTGCGTCTCAGTTCTGTCTCTGACTTTAACCGTCAGTTAATAATTCAGCTCCTCGCTCACCTCACAACCAGGAAGTGAGGAACCTGAATGAAACAAACCGCTCCGGACTGATTACCTCACTGGCTTTTATTGTGCCACTTCATCACAGAAGGCCGTCCTTCCTCAAACACACAGCTGCTCTCTCACTGTGGAGCCGCGTTTCACCTGCAGCCGGTCGGAACCGGGCCGGTTGCAGAACCAGAACCCGGCAAACAGAAGCAAACAGAAGCAGTCCTTTCAGCCAAACACCGGCAGACAGAAAACTACTGCAAACCTTTCAAAGGAGAAGAGAAAGAAGAAGCCTGACAGCGGAAACTACCATGAAGAAGAACCGAGAGGCCAGCGCCAAAAACACAACAATTTAATAAAAACGTGAAAAAAGCACCAAAGATGTAAATGAATATGTCACCATTTTAAGAAATCTGCAAGATATAATCAGCTAATTTATCCCATTTCAGATTTCTATTATTGATTCAATGATGAATTTAGCTGAAAATTGAATGATCATTTTAATTTGTCATTACATGTTCAAAGCCTATATAGATATAAAGTAAATATGTTAGTTATTTGTAGCAAACTGAATTTCTCATCCTTAGTGGGCGGGGCTAACGCTGCTCAATGGTGATTGGTCGGCAGTTAGAGGATTTTCTTACAGGTTTTATAGTGAACTGGAAATGTTCACCATAAATCGTTTGAAGATATAATTAGTACAATTGACCTTGATAATCACATATTCAGTCACGTGATTGGGTGTTTGGCACAGTTATATAAGTAGATACGATGTTTTTATTCAAGCTATCGATGAATGGATGCAAAAAGCGGCCACAGTCTAAAGAAACCCCTTCAAGAGACGAGTCGATCCGGTTTTAGCCGACTATGGGAGCCTGGCTGTTGGAATGAGCTCAGCAACAAAGTGAGCTCTGAGCTGCGTCTCAGTGTCAGAGTGAGACCTCTGTCCTCTCTGCCCATCTTCGCCGCTGCTAGCCTGCTAGCTAGCAGGTCTCCGGGAACATGGCGGCGTCGCAGGCTCTGTCCGAGGAGGAGTTCCACCGGATGCAGGTGAGAAGGAGCGGCGGGAGGGTCCTCGTCGGTCAGCAGGGTAACTGTCAGGTAGCAGGCACACCCGAAGGGAGCAGCGGTCGGGCGGAGCGTCGCTGCCGGAGGACGTTAGAGCTCCGTGCTAACCTTTAGCCGCTCATCTGGAGCGGGTAACTGAGCTAGCTGGTCGGGTCTGTGGGGCTGAGGATGCGGGGTTGGAGGGCTAAATGCGTTTATCTGGGGCTGTGATGGGCAGAGGTCTCAGTCTGAGCCGGGACCCCTCTCAGAATGATGAACACTTTCTACTAGCTGTCACCTAGCTAGCCTCTGTGCTGTTGACCGTTATGTCTCTGTCAGCTGACAGTCACCGGGTCTGAGGGACGCAGCTGGCCGCGTTCAGGTCCAGCTGTCTCGGCCACAGGTGGAACCAAGAGCCGCTGATGTCAGCATGAACCGGACCGAGGAGGTGATGGTGTTTAAAGACTAACAATCATCAGAGTATTTAATTCCAGGAAAAATTGAGTCATCAGTCAGGTGATGATGGATGACCCGACCAGGACATCCGGGTTCAGACGCAATTAGGAGCAAAGTTCACTTTCTTCATCAGCCCTCACATGTTGGACGTTTCAGGAAAAGAAAAGTCAGTGGAAGGTAGATAGTCAGAAGAAATGAAGGTGATGCGTGCGATCAGAGGGTCACTCCAGGTTGGAGACGTGAGGAAAGCCGGATCTAGAGGCTGTAGGGAGAAATGAAGACAGGTGATCCAACACGGAGGTCCCTGAATGGAGCAGAAGAAGATGGAATATTTAATGTGCTCAGATGGGTGATTGTAGGTTTCTTAGCTAACTTTTTAGTTTCTGGATGAAAATAAATAGTTTGAAAGAGCTACAGAAGCTATCCAGAGGTCCTGGTGAAGAATGTTTTCAGGTCTGAAGCTCTGGGATAGTTAAAGTCTTTAACATCTAAAGAATTTAGATATTAGTGTGGCACATCATTTAATATTTCAGTAAAATCTACAACATGCAGTTACAAGAATCTAACTTGGCACAGACGTTCCTGGGGACTTGGTGTTAAGAAATTCCCCAAATTGTCACTGGAAGATGAAAGATGTCTGCTATAGCAGTGATCCCCAACCTTATTACCACCACAAGGCCTGGCAGTTTTACTGCAACTCCCTCCCCGTCCGATTGTTGCTTGCGATAATCGTAACAGATCATCCTGTACTGTGAGGTGTGTCACCTGGTCCAGTCGGTAGATCGTCTGACCGCTCCGATCTAAAGTCGGCCATATTCAACATCGTCTTGGCCTTTTTTCGAGTGGCCTTTTATTGTGGGCAGTATAAGGTACACCTGTACACTAATCATGATGTCAGATCAGCATCTTGATGTGCCACACCTATGAGGTGGGATGGATTATCTCAGCAAAACAGAAGTGCTCACTATCAAACATTTAGACAGATTTGTGGACAACATTTGAAAGAAATGGTAATATTGTTTATCTGGAATGAATTTTAGATCTTTGAGTCCATCTCATGAAAAATGGGAGCAAAAACAAAAGTGTTGCGTTTATATTTTTGTTGAGTGTATATATATATATACTGTATGTGTGTGTATTTATATATATATATATATATATATAACTATATATATATAGTTTTTTTTCTGTTGGACAATTAGAAAAATGTGCACCATAATGGAGAATGTGCATTTACAATAAAATCGTCATTTCCAGTGGTGAGCAACTAACTAAAAAATGCTAAATATGAAAAACTAGCAGACGCTAACTGTAACAATTAAGATGACTGTCTCAGTGTCAGAGTTCATGAAACATTCTGATTGGTCATCTGGGACTGTGGTCTGTCTGAGCTGTTGCTCGTCCCTCACTGGTCAAGATTTTGACCCCATGACCTCAGATAAACCTGGGTCATGTGACTCATGGCTCACCTGTGCAGGTAGACCACGTCCTGCTCTGTATGTTAATATTTACTGATTGGAGCAAGCAAACAAACAAACCGTCGGATCAGTTGCTGGTTCAATCACTGATTCAGGATGTTGATCCTTTGGAGAGCCTTCAGTTCAGCTCCACCCGCTGCAGCTCCTGCAGCTGCAGTGAGAATCTACTAGAGGAAACGTTTCTAGACGGTCTGATTTCATCTTTGGTTCCAGGAAGAGCAGAGTCGGAGTTTATTGCCATGGTATCAGACTCCTCTACTGATGATGTGTCAGTGTGTTGCCAGGTTAACTATTTCAGGGTTAGTTGAGCCTGACATTGGCTGGTGAACAGTTATGCTGCGGGCCGCGATGTTTCACTGCATCCATGTTAAAGACTCCAGTTATTCCAGAGCTTCAGACTGACTAGAAGGGGAAGCTGGTTCCTGTTAGCTAACCCCTCTGTTTGTGCTTTTCAGGCTCAGCTGCTGGAGCTTCGGACTCAGAACTACCAGCTGTCTGATGACCTCAGGAAAAACTCTGCAGGTAAAACACCAGCCCACAGTATCACTCTTCCTCCACCATGTCAGTACTGGTATAAACTAACTTCTGTTTCTGTTTCAGAGCTGAACGCCGTCCGCCTGAAGCTCAGCGTTCTGGAGAGAGACCTAGTCAGAGCTCAGAAGGTGATTGGCTGGTTCCCAGTTAGTTTCCGGTTAGTTGGTTGCCGGTTAGTTGCCAGCTGGTTGCCTGTTAGTTCCCGGCTGGTTGTTGGCTGGTTGCCGGTTAGTTGCCGATTGGTTGCCGGTTGGTTGCTGGTTGCTCTCTTTCTGCCTCTACTGATTTCTGTCTCTTTTTTTCTTCAGGCTGTAAACAAGAGTAAAAAGGCTCAGGTGAGTTCCGCTCTTGGTTGCTATGGTTACCAGGCACTGTGACCCCATCCTGACCCCAGGTGTGTTGCTGCAGGAGGTGGAGGCTCTGCTGAGTGAGAACGAGATGCTGCAGGGGAAGCTGCACAGCCAGGAGGACGACTTCCGGCTGCAGAACAGCACGCTGATGGCCGAGCTGTCCAAGGTAGGGAGGGCGACCTCTGTGCGACCTGAGGTCACCTGAGGTCACCACAGCCTGACCCCTGTTCCTCAGCTCTGCACCCAGATTGAGCAGCTGGAGACGGAGAACCGGCGCCTGCAGGAAGGGGGCGGAGCTTCTGGGCCCCCTGCTGACTCCACCCACGGCCCCGCGGACGGAGAGCTGCTGCGCCTGCAGGCTGAGAACGCCGCGCTGCACAAGAAGCTGAGGAGTGAGTCTGACGGGAGGGTTCTGGAGGTCCGGTCCGGTCTGGACCAGGCGGGTTCATTTTGGTTCAATCCGCTCCGTTTCTGACAGATGTTTCAGTCGCTCCTCTTCTCCTGCAGCTCTCCAAGAGCGTTCTGATGGGGAACTGCAGAAGGTGCCCATTGCCCATGGCGACCAGAGCGTTGCCACGGAGACAGATGGGCCAGCTGGCACCAATGGAGTCTCTGATGTGGCAGGGGGCGGGGTGGGGGCGGGGCCAGAGGGAACCAAACAGAGGGAGGAACAGGTGAGTACCTGCAGCAAAGCTGGACCACAGAGTTCTGTTCAGTCCGACCCGGTTCTGACCCGTTTCTGTCCCTCAGATTCAGAGCGGCCTGCAGCAGTCAGAGCAGCAGCGTCACGGTGAGTTCCTCTGCGTTGCTACATGAGTCGTCTCAATTTAAATATTTTATTTTATTTTTCCATGTAAGCTGATTCCATGTAGATCCACCAGAACCGGGCTTACTTCTGGTCCTGAACAAAGCCCGGTTCTGGTTGGTTCTGGCTGATCCAGAACCACGCTGAGCGATTCTGATGGTTCCCACTTGCTGCTCAAGATGCTGAGGCTCCAGACGTTTCCATGGAAACAGATGGTCTATTCATCAGTAACTGATGAATGGACTCCAGAACCGCTCCAGGTCCGGTTCTGGTCCGAACATAGACCCTGTTCTCCTCCGGTTCTCCTTGTGGTCTGAGCAGCGAGTCGGGTCATCAGGGTTTCCCCCAGTAAAGCTGCTGAGCCCGGCGGTCGGTCCGCCATGTTTTACTATTAAAGATGTTAATTAGACAGGAAATGTAAAAATATTACTGGGTCATTAAATGTTACTGGAAAACATCTCCAGTGAAACTATTTAAACTAGTCTGAACAACAAATCAAAAAGTATAATTAAAATGAATATTAATTATTTGCAATTTGTTTAAACCAAATCAAGTCAGCGGCTCCATCGGGCCCCCAGGGCTTCAGGGGCCATAAATGTTAATATGTCAACATTTAAGATCTATAAAAGTAACATTTATTTACTGAGATGATCAAAGCTGCTGAATTTGATTTAATGGTTTCAACATAAATTAAAAGATTTAAATTGTTTAACATTTAAATGTAGGATTTTATGGAGTTGGCAAGTTTACTTTGTAAAAGTTCAAAGAACAATATTCAAAGTTAAATTGTTTTGTTACCATAGCAACAATCTGATGCTGTGAGTTTAATCTTTGAGTTTAATTTATTTGTTCACAAATACAAATGAATAAACTGTAATTATACCCGATTGTTTTCAGGTTGGCCAGTTAATCTCCTCCCTCCTCCCAGATTAAATCAACTCAGAAGCTGTTAGAGCTGCTGATGTTTTAGCAGCAAAAGGGGCCCCTAAATCAGATTCTGCCCCAGGCCTCATGCAGCCTTGGACCGGCCCTGCAGGATGAGTTCAATCTGCTGCACTGAGCAGAGATGAGCAACAAACTGAGATTTAATTCAATGCTGCTAATGCTGCAGATTAACTGACCAACCTGAAAAGAGTCACAGAAACCGTTTTGGTTGCTCAACTTTAAGGGATGAGATTTTCAGATCTCACATGAACTCTGACTAGTGGACAAAGCATTTGATATGGTTTGTTGCATCGTGTAACTGGAAAAATAATACTAAAAATAATATAAAACCAGCGGGAAGCGTGACTACGAGGAGAGCGTGAAGCTCCTCACCGGCTGAACCTGCATGATGAGGTTAGCGCTGGTTCGTTAGCCGCCGACGCTCCGACCAACCGGGAACACAAACATGAGCTTTACAGGGCGACAGCGCCACACGCTGGGCAGTGTGGTGAGATGGAAAGGCCGCACACAAAGATAAATCATTCTCACAGCGACTACAAGTTATTCCTGTGGTTCATAGAGCTGCACAACCAGCGCTAACACGGTGGGTTTTAAGCTCCTACCTTGATGTAAAGTTCTCCAAAGAAACATGATTCCTCACACGGGGTTGATGGAAAATTAATACAGGTCAGCCTGAGTCCACTTTGAGTGAAAGGAGGCGCGTGATCTGTGCTGAGGTCAACTTAGGAGAGCAAGCAATGGCCGGGCGCTGAGGCGCCAGCTGTGTGATTGGTCCGCTCTCCCGGCTTTGAATGCATCAACTATAAATTTGAGGAATTAATCTGTTCCGCCAGTGAAACGCTCAGAGCAACGCTTCCAATCCGGATTTTAAAAAGGGGGAAAAAAAGTGATTTTTTTAAATTAATTTTTTTTCCTAAAATCCAAAACAAGTAGCGCTTGGCCTGGCGGGGGGGTTAGTAAGGATGGCGGACCGCCAGGATGTAATACAACAGGATGTAATACAACAGGGATTCTCTCCTGGCAGTGGCTGGTCAGTTCCAACTCCCTGTTTGTTCCAGAGCTGCAGCTGCAGATGGAAATGGAGCTGAACACACAGACAGAGGAGAAGAGGCTGCTGAGGGAGCAGCTGCTGGCCCTGGAGGTACACACACCGATACACACACCGATACACACTGAGAGCTGCAGCAAAGTAATCCCCCCACTCCCTTTCCCCCAAGACGTCCCGGTTGGCCGACGTCTCCAGGTTGCAGGAGGACATCATCAAGGTGAGTCCTGGCTGCAGCAAGTCAGCTGGAGGTCAGGAGGTCACGATAAGTAATGACTGTTGCTTCTGTTTCAGCTGACGGACAAGATCAAGAAGAAGCAGGAGAGGTGAGGAGCCGGGGGGCAGAGAGGGCGATTAGGGGCCCAGGGGGGCGATTAGGGGTCCAGGGGGGCGATTAGGGGCCCAGGTTAGCTTCACACTGTGGGATCAAAACTGTCGATCACCTTTAGCATCCAGTTATAATCAATAATTGCTCCAGCTGATCTGCTGTTCAGTTTATTAGAAACATTGAAGCGTTTTAATTTGCAGAAAGTCGAAATAGATCAGCTCCAGTTCAGAAACACTAAAGCTTCTAGTCCATCAGGGTCAGAGGTCATGATGATGAAGACTCTGAGGAGAGCATCTGCATCATCACCACCGTGTGAGGCTTTGTCTCTCCAGCAGGGGGCAACCAAGCTCCAGAAGCCCGGAAACAAACTAAACTGAGCTTCTCTTCCTGAAGTTGCTGTAACTGTTGCGTTGCTTTGCAGCTTCCAGCGCCTGCAGACGGAGAAGGAGGCTCTGTACAACGACAGCAGGTCAGAACTGGAGCGGTGCCTGATGGGAGAATAATCTCTGGATCGGTGACATCACTTCCTGTTGACTTTCTGTGATGACATCATCATGAATTATTGTGAAACTTGAGTTAAATCTGCATATTAATTAATTTGATCATTTATTTAGTATTAAGGAGCATTCATTGTTTTTATATTCTCTGCTTTAGAAGGAAGGGTCCAATCAGAACACAGTATTCTCTAAAAACGGGTCACAGTCCGATAAACTGGGCCCAGTTTACAGAACCGGGATCAGTCCGACCTGGATAAACAGAATAAACAGAACCGGTCCGACCCGCTGTGTCTGTGTTCAGGACGAAGATCGACGAGATCAACCAGAGGAGAGAAGAAGAAGTGAAGGCGGCCAACCTGCGGCTGCAGAAGCTGCAGTCAGATCTGACAGCAGCCAATCAGGTGAGAGCTCAGACTGTGACATCATCAGTGACTTTATCAACCCTTCCGTTAGCAACAAGCTGTTGGCAACAAGCGGTTAGCTACGAGTGGTTAGCTACGAGCTGTTAGCTACGAGCTGTTAGCTACGAGCGGTTAGCAACAAGCGGCCTCCATGTTTGTTCAGGTGGCAGTGGAGTTGAAGGAGCAGCTGGAGAGCAAAGAGACGCAGCACCAAGCGGCTCTGCAGGCCCTGAAGGACCAGGTAACTACTGTCCCTGGACCCTGGGGGGGCAGTAGCTACGCCCCCCCAGGGTCAGGGAACTACCTCGCTGTCTGCCTTTCTGCTTTTTGCCTCTAGTGAATAATTCTCTCTGCTTGAACCTGAATCGGGTTCTGGTTCTGCTGCAGTTCTGCTTTCTGACCCGATCTGCTCCTAAATCTAGCATGCTTTCTCTCAGCATTCACTCTTCTTCTCCTTTCCTTGGCTTTCCTCTCTCTGCCGCCCCCTGTCTGCGGTACTGTAGGCGGCCAATCAGTGCGCACTCAGTCAGGAGCAGGTGGACAGCGTCCTGCAGGAGAACGACGCTCTGAGGACGAACCTGGCCGCTCTGGAACAGGTAACAAAGCGCCACCCACAGGAAAGCTGCCGTCACTGCAGAACGCCCAGAACCCTCCGTCCTCCATCCAGCGGCTCGATTCCTGCAGAACCTTCAGGGTACTGACTACTGTTGACCTATGTTCAGATCCAGACATCCAAGACGCAGGAGCTGAACCTGCTGAGAGAGCAGCAGGAGGTGCTGGCGGTGGAGCTGCAGCAGAGGAGGGCGGAGCAGGAGGGCCTGCTGGCCCAGAGGGACGACCTCAGCTCCCAGTTGCAGGTAGCGCCTGGAAGGTTCTGACCCGCCGCCACTAACCGTCTCCTTGTGGCTGACCCGACCCGCCTCTTTTCCCCCACAGGAGTCCAGCTTCGCCAACAGGAAGCTGCTGGAGCAGCTGACGGAGGAGACGCAGGAGAAGGAGCAGCTGCTGGCGGAGCTGGAGGAGGCCAGGAAGGTAGGAATGCTTACACACACCTTACACACTCCCTACACACACACATAACCCCCCCCCCCTAACCCTAACCCTCCCCCTCCAGACGGCGGAGAAGCGGAAGGCCATGTTGGACGATGTGGCGTCTCAGCTAAACCAGGTGAAGTCTGACCACAAGGAGGCGCTGTCTGACCTCAGGCTGCAGCATGAGAAGGAGGTGAGAGCAGTGCTGCAGGTTTCTGGCTTCTAAGGACCTGTGAGGTCCAAACATTACTTTGACTGGGCCGCCTGAAGCTGATTGGTGCGTCTCGCCCCTCAGGTCCTCGGCGTGAGAGCTCGCTATGAGAAGGAACTGCGGGTTCTCCACGAGGAGAAGAACCGCTCCGAGGAGGAGATCCGGCAGCAGCTCAAGGAGGAGAAGGTTCTGGTTCTGGTTCTGGAGCAGCGGACCCGTCCGGGCCGGAAGTCTCACATCCGTTCTGTGTTTCAGGGCCGGACCAGAGAGATGCAGGGCCTGCAGCAGCAGCTGGAGGACCTGCAGCAGCAGCTCCAGGCCATGGAGGGAACCAGGGGCTGGTTTGAGAGGCGGCTGAAGGAGGCCGAGGTGGGTCCAGCGCCGGCCCGGAACCGGCACCGGCAGGGTCGGCTAGCAGAACCGCGACTTGATTGCTGTCTGTGTGTGAGCAGGAGAACCTGGAGACGAACGGCGAGCGGCACCGGCAGGACGTCCAGATGCTGCAGGAGGAACACGGCCAGCAGCTGCAGGTAGCCAGGGTCAGGGGTCAGAACCGCTGACCTCGGGCGGTTTATTTATGTCCGATGTTTGTTTCCTGCAGGAGAAACAAGCTGAGATGGAGGGATGGAAGCAGCAGCTGGTGGAGGTGGAGAAAGAGAGAGATGAAGACAGAGAGACGATCAGGAAGCTCAGACAGGTGAGATCATCGTCGTCCTCACTGTCAGCTGCTAGTTTCAGCACTTCCACAGAGAACAGAAGCTACTGAAGCTGCCAGCAGCGGCCGCCATCGCTGTCACGCGTTTCCACACTATTCCACTAGGGGGCTCAGTTGAGGCGTTTTGTGCTCACCAACCTGTTGATGTGCGTTGGGTTCTAGTAGTGAGCTTTTCCACCATGCGCTCTGTTCCTCGCAGTGCCTGCTGTGGTCAACGACGCTCAGTATTGGAGAACCGCCGGGTTCTGGTACCGATGGACCCAAATAAGCCCAGATATTAAATAGTCTTATAGAAATTAATTGCTGGCCCAAACATACTGATGAAGACTCAGATCAACGTATTATTTCACTGTGCATGTAAATATAATTACAACCTTTTGGATCTAGGCGAGGCAGTCAAAAGCTGAGAGAAAAACGCGTTTCTCTCTTTAATCTGTATTTCAGAGCAGCTAGCGGCTAATTCATCGTCATTCTGCTGATAAACGTTGATCAGACTCCTCCATGCTGAGCAGCTCTCTCTCTGAAAGCAGGAAAACTGACATTCTAAACGCTCCACGTGGTTTTGGATAAATCACGAGCCAATCAATGAATGCAGTCAGCAGCCAATCAGATGGCTTCTGTGCCGTACCTCCATCTGTCCTGCTGGTTCTACCGCTGAAGTAGGTACTAAAGTCTGAGCCGGGCCGACCCGGATCTGCTCAAGGAAAACAAATCTGGTCGAAGAGAACCGGACAGAACCTGATAGAGGCGGGCCTTTGGTTAATCTTCCAAATTACCTTCAGTCTTAAAAGTTTGGCCCAGGCGGCCGGGTCCTGGTCCATTCAGTCAGAAATCTTGTTCCTGCTCCAGGAGCTGAAGGACACGGTGGACGGCCAGCGGATCCTGGAGAAGAAGGGCAGCTCTGCGGTGAGTTCCAGCCGGCCCGCAGCAGGTGAGAGTTGTGCGGCGCCGACTAACGCTAGGCGTCTCTGCAGCTGAAGGACCTGAAGCGGCAGCTGCAGCTGGAGAGGAAGCGGGCCGACAAGCTGCAGGAGCGGCTGCAGGACATCCTGACCAACAGCAGGACTAGGACAGGTAAACGCACCTGAGGCAATGATGTCATCACCTGCTGGGCTCACCGACCTCCAGAATCAGGTGCGGTTCTGTCCAGCTCTGTCGGTTCTGTCCAACTGTTTGTCCTTCAGGTCTGGAGGAGCTGGTCCTGTCTGAGATTAGCAGTCCCAGCCGGACTCAGCAGACCGGAGACTCGTCCTCGGTGTCCTCGTTCTCCTACAGAGACGTGATGAAGGACGTGCAGCCGGCCAATCAGAACAGGGTGGGTCAACTTTTTCAGCTGCTGCTTCTTTTACCAAAACTTTCTGAGCTGCAGAGAGAATCCATGTTAAGAGACATTCGAATTGATGGGCCCCTGTAGCTGTTGGTGCTACAGCGGCTCTCAGAAAGCCCCTGACTGCAGGTCCAGAGTAGCATCCTGCCTGCTCCTGTGATTGGCTCTCTGTCTGCTGGAAGTTCATCCTGAGCTCTTGCCTGGGATTCGGGGTCACAGCTACCCCCAGAGGACGGGTCTGGTTGCTATGGTTACGCCTCATTACGACAGTCCGCAGGTAAGAAGAAGGCCCAAGGACCAGAGACAAGAAAAGAAGATTTCAGCTGTTCCCTCCAGCAGGGCGCCATCTTGATACAAATGAATAATAATAAAGCAAACCGGCTGAGATCAGCTTTATGGATCCATGTTGGCCGGAGATAAACGTCAACGCATCAACAGCTTCCAGGTTTTTTCCAGGTGTTTCCCAGAAGTTGGTGTAGAGCAGGTGAATGTTGGTAGGTGTAGGTGACCTCTGACCCCAACATGTCTCCGTCCAGTCCGGCGCCGGCAGCCCGCAGTCGCAGCGACCCGCCGAGCTTTCTGATGACGAGGTCGGGGAACTGTTCCAGCGGCTGGCTGAAGTTCAGCAGGAGAAATGGATGCTGGAGGAGAAGGTGAGCTGTTGCTGTGGTGATTGGATCCGATGAGCCGTTGCCATGGTAACCACGTTCCCCGGTACTGACGCTTTTCCACCTGGTGCAGGTGAAGCACCTGGAGGTGAGCTGCTCGTCGATGGCCGAGGACATCTGCAGAAAGAGCGCCATCATCGAGACCTACGTGATGGACAGCCGCAGAGGTGAGAACGCCAGAACCAGAACCGGGCCGGGTCTGTTTCCCAGTTACAGCCTCCTTCACGGTTACCATCCAGAATCTTCCAGTCTCATCCTGACCTCTGACCTCTCTCATAGATGTGTCGGGCGGCGCATTGGCAGCTCACGGAGGCTCCCAAGGAGACAGAGGAGGTCTGGGCTCGGTGCTCAGAGATCTGGTGAAACCCGGAGACGAGAACCTTAGGGAGATGAACAAGAAGCTGCAGAACATGCTGGAGGAGCAACTGACCAAAAACATGCACCTGCAGAAGGTAGCTACGCTAAGCATGCTAAACAAGCTTAGCAATCGGAACACGCTAAATCCATCCATCCATCCATTTCCTGTTCACCCTTGTCCCTAATGGGGTCAGGAGGGTTGCTGGTTCCTCTCCAGCTACGTTCTGGGCGAGAGGCGGGTCACTCTGGACAGGTCGCCAGTCTGTCGCAGGGCAACACAGAGACACACAACCATTCACACACACACTCACACCTAGAGAGAATTTAGATCAGGGGTCTCAAACTCCAGGCCTTGAGGGCTGCAGTCCTGCAACTTTTAGATGAGTCTCTGCTGCACCTGAATAGAATAATGAGGTCATTAAGGTTCTGGAGAACTGATCTACACAAGGAGGAGGTAATTAAGCCGTTTCATTCCAGTGTTTTGTACCTGTGGCTCATCTAAAAACTGCCGGACAGCAGCCCTCCAGGACTGGAGTTTGAGAGCCCTGATTTAGAGAGACCAATTAACCTGACAGTCATGTTTTTGCTTAGCGATCTGAACACGCTACACTCTCCAAGCATGATAAACATGCTATACATTAAAGCTTTACTTAATCATCAGAAAGTCGATGCCGCTTCTTTAAAATATAGATTTTCTGATTTGTAAAAATTGGTTTATTTGTTTATTTGCATAAAATGATTGAAGGAATAATCTGCAGAAAGTGTTGTGGAGTGGAGTGACCTAAAGGTTCTGACCCAAACCTCTGTGTCTTCCTGCAGGACCTGGAGCTGCTGTCTCAGGAATTAGTCCGACTCAGTAAAGAGGGCGGTCTGGGTGTTAGCGGTGCTACCGGTTCTGGATGAGACTATAATCTGGATCCGTCCTGCTTGCTTCCTTCCTGCTCACTCACTGCATTCACAACCTGCTGGGGTCTGTCTACTTTCTGGAGCCGGTGTGGGCTCTGGTCTGGTTCGTGTCCATTTGGACCAGAAGGTCTCGGGGACGGAGGACGAGGAGCTCTGAAGACACTTGGTCTCATTTCATTTGTTGAATGTACTGTAATTAGACTGCACCGCTCACCTCTCTGGGTCCTGGCTATGATCTGGAGAATCTTACAGCATGCTGACCCCTGACCTCATCAATTCCTGTCTGAAACAGTTACCATGACAACTGAGCACAGACTGACAGCCAATCAGTGAGCTGGAAACACAACGCTGAACTTTACTACAAAATGTTTTGAAGACAGAACCAAAGATTCTATCGGATCCGCCCATCACTGCAGACGAACTGGGCCGCTTTCTGCCACCAGGTGGCACCAGAACCTTCAGGCAGCAGCTTGCATTGACCTGCAGCAGGAGGTCCGACTGGGTCTGGTTCTGAACAACCTATTCTGGTCCAGGTCAGTTTTGGGTTCTGTTAAACCAGAACCGGTTCTGTCCTTAATTGATCGATTCCCATGTTTGGACCTTCAGAACCGGCCTGATGAGCCTGTTGGTGGAAAACAGAAGGTTCTGTTGACTTTCACACAAAACCAGCTGATGTTCTGACCCAGAGTAGAACGGACCAGTAGGTTGGGGTTCTGCTGTCTGCTAAGTTCTGTAGCCCCTCCGATCCAGAACCGGACCCGCCGCAATTAATGACTAACACTCCAAGGGTTAGACTACTTCCTGGATTCCCCCCAGGACAGAATCAAAGTTCTGCAGCTGGTTCTAGTTTTAGCTCTCTTCTGGGCTGTGTCTACTTCCTGGATCACCTGGAAACATTTTCTCTGCTGTTCTACATGCGGAGTGCAGATCAGTCTACTTCCTGTAGAATTTGTATTTCCATTACGAGTTTGAACTTCTGACTTACTGACCATTGGGCTCTGACTACATACTGGACTCTGCTTTAGACTGATGTTTTGGGTGGAACCGGCTCTATTTTCTGTGCAGCTTCAGGAAGTTTGAGTTTTATCATCTGAAACATCTAATCTGAACAGGTTTTGTGTGCCGTTTGGATCAGAACCGTGTTTGTACCGTCTGGTTCTGTAAATAATCGCTGTGATTTAAAGAATAAACTATTTATGTTTAATCATCATGACGCTGATTATCGTATCCATGAAGAGAAATAAAACCCTGTTTGGAACCAGCGCCGGTTTCAGGAGTCATTTTTTGACCAGAAGTCGCCTTAACAGAATATTTTCCACATTTGACTGTTTTTGTTGTTTTTGTTTTTGTCTTTTTTTAAACGACATGAAAATTTTTAGGCCGTGGTTCATTTGACAGGTTATAATTCACACCCTGACTGGTTATGGGCAGACATTGTAGCCTTTACCCAAAGAGTTCATCAGAGGAAACTAAAGAGATGCAACGTTGTGTTGATCCATTTATAGTCTAACCGGGAGCCGGCAGTTTATCTTGAGGAAATAAATGACGGTGCAGAAGTTAATCCGACCGTGACATGCGCAGTGTTAACCCGAACCCGCACAACTGATGCAGACACAAAGAATCAAACTGAAGTCATTCAGCGGTTTTTACCAATGGAGCCAAAGACGTTTCCTGCTGCGCCCAGGAGGAGAGCGGCAGATGTGACATCTGTCCGGTTCAGGGAAGCGAAACCGCGCAAAAAGATCCACGTAAAAGCGCGAACCGGACCGCAGGGTCCAAAAGTCACCGGGTTCAACTGATCGGTTTGATCAGCAGATCAACTGACTGATTTCTCTGCAGATACGACCAGGAGGAATTTAAGAAGCTGAGGGTTCACAGACAGGTGAAGTGCTGCTAATTAAAGTTTAATCGTTTAATTTAATTTATTATGAGTTATTGGGGCCACAGTCAGTGGTTTGTGTCACTATGGAGAAAAAGCTCGATGCATTTCTGTGTTTTCTGTGTGATGGATCTGGATTCACAGGTCAACTAGTCAATAAAAAGGAGAAATAGCCCATGTTAATATAATTATTATTTTTATTATTACGTTTATTTGATAGGGTGTTATAGTTCTGTCAAGGACAATAAACAACCAGAAAAAGTTAATTATTAACAACATTATTGTTACACACATAAAAAGGATCCCGTTAACTTTATCCGTATCAACCTGATAATGTTCAACCCAAATTTAAATCACAACAATGTTCACTGCAAACATGATCACATGCAATTCAAACTGGAGACCAACAGGATCAGGTCTCAATTATTTAAGATTAACAGCAACACAAGATATAGATATTCAGTGAAGTGACCCAAAAACAAACTAAATAAATGAAAAGTTGTTAGCCGACCTCACAAGTACTAAGAAGAGACAAACGATCCAAACGGGGGGAACCAACAAAAAGAAAACCAAACTCTAAAACGACAGCAGGAAGCAGTGTCAACACTGTAAAAACAAACACACAAAAGTTACTAAATACTTATTAAATCCTTTTAATCAAGTTCATCTAAAACACATTAAAATCACTGCATACCTGCATCACATTAACCAGAACGCTGAGATCAACCTTAGTGTAGCAGATCTGGTGCAACCCTAGCAGATAAAAACAATCTGAAAACATACAAATCATAAACATACAAATGTTTAAACCTCAAACAACCAGACGGCCGGTAAGGCGACCGCCGGAACACCATTAACAATGCAGCCCTGTGTAAAAACACACATCAGCCCAACTTACTTAAGAGAATCGCTTTAAAACATTTTCCTCCAACCTTCCACAGCCAGCAAACAGCGTGGGCCCAACACACACACACACACACACACACACACACACACACACACACACACACACACACACACACACACACACACACACACACACACACACACCTGGTCTCACACAGGACATTAGCGTGGAGGGAGCAACAAGTTCATGTCATCAACTGGGAGGAGGTTACTGGTTTCTCAGTCACAAACTGGTTGCAAACCTGAGGCCAGCAGGTGTCAGTCAGTTATGGTAGATCTGACCTTTGACCTCAGTATGAGAAGCTACAGACTGATAGGAGGAACCAAAGAGCTCTGAAAAGGTAAAGAAGCCATTTGTTTGTTAAAATTTTATGAAATCTATTTGTTCTATTTGATGTTTGTTATGAATGACGTATAATCACAAACAAACAGGGTAATTAGTCCAACGTTTAGAAACTACAGCGGCTGTAATGAGCCACAGCAAATGTAAACAAAGTTAAAATAACCCGAACAGGTGATCAACTCAAAACCATTCGTACCTTTTTACTCTCTCTCTTTGTAGTTTAAACACACCTGTTACCATGGCAACCGCCTGCGCCCCGCAAGACGAATAAAGATTACGTTAAAAACAAAACATTCAGTCCGTTACGATATCAAGTTTATTTCTGGGTTATTAATCGTTGGTTCCCTGAACACAGTGATGGTTGATTGACCAGCTGTACTTGGTGCTAGAGAGGCTAACAGGAGGAACAGTTTAGTCCAAAACCTTTTCTGCTAAAATAAAATCTTTAGTGTGAGTCAGATACACGTTGCATATTGATCTGTTTAGCTAACGTAAGACTGTAGCAGACAGGCTACAAGGTGTAGAAGTTGTATCAGTACTGCTATTATGCTGTACTTAGCTAACAGAAAACTGTTTGTGAGACGGCCAATCACGTGACCACGTAGAATGGAGAATGTCTTCATTTATCTAATATATTTTATTTCCCCAGTTGTTTTTGTTTCAGAATCTGCTGCGTCACTCGTCGGTTGGGGAGCGGAAGTGTGTCATTTTTCAAGTTGCAGCTCTGAAGAAGAAACTTTGGAACCGTTTTCTGTCCGGCTGCTTCTGATGAGAACAAATCCAAGAATAAAAAGATAAAATACACACAGCGTGGAGCAAAGAAACTGAAGAAGGACTCCTGTCTGAGTGCAACACATCAATCATGGTGGAGGTGTATATCCGTTTAAACACTTAAAAATCAATTTCATAAGATTAGAATTTACAAAACTGGGAAAGTCCAAAAGGCCAAATTTAGCCAAAATGTGCCAGTGAGGGAATCTGATTGGCTGTCGATATAACGATCAAATAGAACATGGCCGATTTTTAAAAAACAAAACAGTCTAGTGATCTCTGTTCTTGACAGAAACAGGAATTATCCGGTTCCGACCTGAGCCGTTTTTTGGTTCTGCTCTCTGGCAGAACTTTTAAGTTTCTGTTCTGATTTAATTTTTCTTCAAAGTTTCTGGATAAAAATGAGAGTCAATGTTTTTGTTCTCAGAACCCGTCCGGATTACCTTGGGTTCTGTTGGTACCTGGAGGTTTTGCGCCTCATCATTGATGTTCAGTGTGGAACTGGGGGCTCCGTCTACAACCTGGATGTCCCGGTAAGAACCCGGTTCTGTGATTAAAACCTTCGATGTGTCACATGACCACTGGCCCTTTTCAACAGGTGTTTAACTATCTGTGCTACCCATCGATCCGTCCTACCCTGTGACGCGCACATCGCTGCTACGTCACAATCTGCTGACTCAGCAGATTTCTCCTCATCCTTCCTGTGGAAGTTTCGTTTCGTCTGTTTTATTTCGTCGAAGATTAAGGTAAGCTTTATTTAATTTATTTTATTTACACCTGGCTTTGTATCCCCGTCCCTGTACTTCAAAAATGTTAGTTTAATTACACAGTTTTTTATTAAACTTTGCTACATAGATGTTGGTAGCGATAGAAGCCGTGTAATATTACAGTATATTAATGATATCCTATCAGTTTGGTGACACTTTGTGGCCGCTGCTGATAACAGACATATAAAGTATTAATGTGCTTAAAGGAGTTGCGGTGATCTGTATTTGTAGATCTTTCTATTTTAATTCCAATAAAAACCCGTTTGCTGTCTGGTACTGATTCCGGTTTGACTGTGGCTCCGTCTATTTCCTGGAGAAGAAGTTGCTGAGCCGAAAGTTTGTCAGAAGAAAGTTGCCGTGTCGTGATGGAGGTCAGGTGACTGGAGACGCCACCGTCACCTTTAATTAGCCCACTTCCGGTCCCTCAGCGGGGAGATTAGAGAGGTGAGCACCTTAACGAGATGGCAGCTGATTGGCTGAGGCTGGAGGTTAATTGGCTGAAGGACCTGGAAGTAATTAAAAGCTGTCAGTTCAGGTGAAACGAGACCAAAGTAATTTAGCAAAAACCAGCGAGAGGAACGGCAACAAAAGCTGGAAGATTTTTCACTCAACAGATTCATAAGAATCCGCCAGAAAATGTTCAATAATCAATCAATCAATCAATCAATCAAATTTTCTTTGTATGGCACATTTCAGCAACAAGCCTTTTCAAAGTCACAGAAACAGAGAGAACAGCACATTATTATTGATCCCTGTTCCAGTTATTGATCAGATCGGCTCCAATATTAATCAGATTATTGATCCCTGTTCCAGTTATTGATCAGATCGGCTCCAATATTAATCAGATTATTGATCCCTGTTCCAGTTATTGATCAGATCGGCTCCACCAGCTGCTTTCAGTCTGGATTTAAAGGATCTCAGTGTTTCAGCTGGTTTACAGTTTTCTGGAAGTTTGTTCCAGATTTGTGGTGCATAGAAGCTGAATGTTGTTTCTCCATGTTTGGTTCTGGTTCTGATGCAGAACCAGAACCAGAACCTGAGGGGTCTGGAAGGTCGACCCAACAGCAGCAGAATTTTAATGTGTTGTGGTTCTGATCCGTTCAGTGATTTAGAAACCAGGTGGTGTTTCCATCTTCCTGGTTTTAGTCAGAACTCCAGCTGCAGCTGCAGGATTGAATTGGACCAAAGTGACTTTCAAAGCGTTTTTCTGTCTGTCACAACGAGATCCGATCGTCGTAGAAACTGAATTAAAAACTTTCGTGTTTTTGCAGTGAAACTGAAATCAGAGGATCTGATGGGCTCCAGGTGATTCCAGGTGATTCCAGGTGATTCCAGGTGCCAGAGCGAGTCGGTTCTGATCCACATTATTTATGAACTAAATCTTTGATCAGCAGATCGGAACCTGCAGTGAGACTGAAGGAGGCTCCGTGTTGGACCGGGCCGGTTCTGAAGGAAGAACCTTCATCACAGCCGGCTGAGGAAGACGAGCTGATGATGTAATGCTGGGGTTGCCACGGAGATCCCGCGTGTCTAGAGGGGCGGAGCCTCAGAGGCGGCTTAAAAAATTCAGCAGTTTTCAGCAGTGAGAGGCTAAATATAGACGTCCTGCCTTCTGGGTCGATCAGAACCGGTTAGAACCAGAACCAGAACACAACTGTAACTTCAGAAGACCATGAAGGACGACGTCCTGACTCAGCAGCTTGGTTCCGGTCCAGTTTCAGATCTGCGCTGAACCCCAGACTTTTGGAGGGTATTCAGCTGGTGTGGAGAACCAGAACTGGGTCGGGGTCCAGAACCGGGTCGGGGTCCAGAAAGGAAAAGGTTCCCAGTCAGGAATCTGTTTGGTTTTGTGACCTGAAAAGAACTGGAACCGTTCAGTCAGGAAAGAGTTCAGAAGAAAACTTGATGGAAGGAGAAACTGACTGAGCAGCTGAAGGAACCATCAGTTGTCTGGTGAGGAGGTTCTGGTGGTTCTGGACTCTGATCCGGTTTTAAAAAACTAAAGATTGAAGAATAAGGAATTTGTTCAAGGAATCGGATCTCAGAACTGATCCTGATCAGAACCGCTGATGGAGCAGCTGGCAGATGATCAACCCGTTTCCCTGGCAACAGGTTCTGACGGCCTGGTTCAGTCCAGTCAGTGTGGCCCCCAGGGGCCCGCAGCATCGACCGCTGCAACCGGAGACGCTGCAGCTGACTGCAGCAACATGAAGCTGGAGGGGAGAAGAAACCCGGTTCTGGTTCTGGTTCTGGTGCGGTTGGCTGTCAGAACCTTCATGGACCCAAAGACTGAATGGATCCAGAACTTAGTAGCAGGTCCAGTTATCTGGACCCAATCAGAACCAGAACCTGCTTCATGCAGCCGGGTCAAACTGCTAGGTTCTGACTCTGAACTGAACTTGGACCCGGCCCATCAGAACCGGGCCCGCTGCAGCTTTAATTAAGGTTTAAGTTGCTGAGACTGGACCGGAGCCAAGACTCGTACCGGGCCATGGAGGAGGGTTCTGATCTGACGGTTCTGGTCCGTACCTCCTCCAGGTAACAGGAAGTGGCTCAGGTGAATTAACACCTGTGATCATGTTGCCATGGATGCGGGTCAGAAGACCAGACGGATCAGATTCCTGCCATCGGTTCTGGTCCGTCTGCCGGAACCAGAACCTGCAGCACAGCAGACTGGACCTCCTCCAGGCTGTATCGAAGTCAGCTGCTGATTGGTCAGTTGGCTGTGGGGGCGGGGCCAGAGGTGTCTGCCATTTGGACTGATGGCGTTAAAACGATTCGATCCTCAAGTTTTAAATTTAATGTAATTATAATTATTTATGTTTTAATTACAACATAATTAATTATAATTACATCTTTTAATCACGTCCTCAGTCCTCCATCCTTTCCTCCATCCTTTCCTCCATCTTGTCCTCCATCCTTTCCTCCATTCTTTCCTCCATTCTTTCCTCCATTCTTTCCTCCATCCTGTCCTCTGTCCCAGGATGAATTATTTACGACTTTCCAGTGTCTCCTCTTCTAATCAATTTGCCACAAAAAGCTCCACCTTCATCCTCCTCTTCCTCAGGTAGAACCACTTTGAAAGACAAAACCCGGTCTGGTCTAATCCGGTCCTGGTTTTCCTCCCGACCGGACCAGCAGAAGGAAAACATCCAGCTGTTCCTCCTGCAGGCCACCAGGGGGCTCCTGCAGAACTTTCCACATTTATGTAATCAACCTTCTGGGGTCAGAGTTCATCCTGTAGGCGCTCTGCTGGTGGCCAGAGGGTCCAGCAGGGGGCGCCAGCTATCAACGTGAAGCTTTGGAGTCCTCTGACTTGATCGGACGCTCTGAAGGAACAGAACCGCTTATTAGTTCATCTCTTGGTTCTCCTTCAGGGACCCATCAGGATCACAGATCTAGAGTTATAGATCTAGATGCACCTTCAGTTCTTCCAGCTGGAAACCAGCGATCAGGCTGACCTCTGACCTCTGACCTGACCCTTCAGAGCCACATAAAGATGTTTCAAAGTGGGAACTTTTCCAGAATCAGTGAACTAAAGTCTCAGCCAAGCACCATGTTCTAGTCATCAGAACCAGAACCAGAACCAAACACTGACAAGCAGCATTCAGCTTCTATGCACCACAAATCTGGAACAAACTTCCAGAAAACTGTAAAACAGTTGAATAAACTTCCTGTCCCCTCATCAGACAAACCCTGGGACCAGGATCCGGTCGGGTCTTCCGGATCCGGTCGGGTTATGTTGGATTTAAGTTTCTTGACCCACATGCAGTTTCACACATCAGACCAGAGAGTCTTGCTTTGGAAGTTTATTAAAATCAGTCTTGGTCGGGTTTATTCCAGATCGCTCTCTGGAGTCGGGAGCGGCTCGCTGGCTTAACGGGTTTCCCAGGCGGAGGGGGGCGCAGAGGAAGAGGAGAGGATCCAGGTAGGTGCCAAGTCTCCGGGCTGGAGGCGGGGATCAGTCCATGATTCGAGCCTTGGCTTGATGGGCTCCGGGCCGGATCCAAACCGACAATCGGGATCAACAAGTGGGGACCATCGAGCGATGACAGACAGCTCCGCCGCTTCTTATGAGGTCAGCAGCCGATTGGTGGAATCCGCTTCAGGTACGCCAGCCAGTCAGAACTCTTCCACAAAGATTGTCTACGGGAAGAGTTCTCACACCAAAACTGAATCCTAACAGGTCGGGTCTTCTGGACCCGGTGACCCCGTCGGATCTTCTGGACTGGAGTCATTATTTAATAGACAATGATGAAGAGGAGCTGATTGTGATGATGAAGATCTTTAGAGTTTTCCTTAAAGGGAACAACAAAGTTTTTAAGTCTTTGGGTCTGTGACTGACAAGTGTCTGAGCGTGTGTGTGTGTGTGTGTGTGTGTGCGTGTGTGTGTGTGTGTAGGGAGGAAGAGAAAGTAAAAGGCTAAAAGAGCAGGAATGACAATGGAGAGCAGAGAGAAAGCAGTGAGAGAGTGAGAGGAGAGTGGAAGGAGGGTCGAGCAAGCGAATGGAGGAGGAGGAGCGTGAGGAAGAGGAGGATGACAGGAGATGTGGTTGTTGCCGCGGCAGCAGAGCAGGACGACTCACGGGCGGCACAACTACTCTTCTTTCTGTTTTTATTCTTCCTCTTTCTGCTTCTTTCACCTGGAGGAGCTCCTTCCTCTTCCTCCTCTTCATCAGCCTGACCAGCGGTAAGTAGGATGGAAACTAGAAACTAGAAACTAGAAACTGCTCCAGATTCACTGCTGAGAATAGAAAGACAAGAGGAGGAGGAAGAGGAGGAGGAGCGGGACGGGACGACTGGGAGGAAGAGTTAGGAGACAAACTGAACTTCCAGAGAGACGATGAGTGAAAAACACCAACTGGGTGTGTGTGTGTGTGTGTTACTGAGTGTGTGTGTGTGTGTTACTGAGTGTGTGTGTGTGTGACTGGGTGTGTGTTGCCTGATGTTGATGTAATCCACGTAATGAATTAGTGATGAACTTCTGCTTTTAAGCGCCTCACACACACACACATTCTGTGCTCATTAATATTCACACCCTCGGAGCTCTTGTCCAATCAGAAGTCAGCCTGAATGTTTCCTGTGGAGGAACCTGAGTGGACCTTCTACCGGACCCGGATGGACCGGTAGAAGGTTCTGGGGTTGATGAAGGTCGGCGGATCAGGTCAGAACTTCTCTGCTGACATGAAGAAAGACGTGAGGCGCTCTGGAGTCGCTGGATGGTCTCCATGGAGATGACCTGTGACCTCTGGTTCCTCTGGAAGTTCACTTTCAGTCAAGATGGCCGCCGTTTTTAACCTGTTTAAACCAGTTGGTTAAACCATCTGTGATGTTTATGGTTCAGAATCTGTTAACTCTGATTTGACACCAAACACCAAATTTTCTATTCCGTGACGACCAGGGAGGCCATTTTGAAAAACAAGAAATGATCAGTGAATCGGATTTCTACGTGTTCAGTTCTGTGTTTATGTGCCACAAATACTTTAGTGTAAAAATTACATTTCCTGATGACCATGGTAGACATTTTGAAAAATGGCCGCCATCTTGAATTATTTGTTTTTCAAAAAGCCAAGAATCCTGACCAGATCCACCTGAGAAACATTTCCACTCTGGTGATCCAAAGGTTCTGGTTCTGGTTCCGGTTCCGTAGCACCTCGTAGCGCTGCTCCTCACGAAGAATGATCTTAAAATAAACTGATATCGATCTGATGGCGTCAGGACAGGGAAGCAATTTAAAACCCAAACTGTACAGGGAGAGCAGAACCGGGCTCAGGAGCGGGTCGGAACTGAAACCCCCTGAGGTTCTGCCGGGTCCAGCAGGGCAGGGCTGACTCTGGACGCAGTGCCGGTGTGTTGGACCGAGTCTGTGGATCCGTCTGGAAACGGGTTTGGACCCAGCTTCCAGAGGAACCGTCTCCGTTTCTGTGACCCGCAGGTTGTGTTGCTCTGGAGCCGCCGCCGCCGCAGCTCCTCCTGAGCTCCTCCTGGAGAAGCTGAGGTTCTGCTCAGAGAAACTCACTGATGGTTTCTCTCCCTCTGGGCGTGGCCGGGCTCAGATGTCTGTCTGGATCAGAACCGGGCTCCGGATCAGACGGACATGCTGTTGGTGTGAAGCTGAGGAAGACGATCTGCAGCTCTGAGGGTCTGGAAGCTTCCAGTGATTAAAGTTTAATGACAGATTCACTGAAGACGCTGCAAAGCAGCAGGTGTTCCAGGTGTGTTCCAGGTGTATCCCAGGTGTGTTCCAGGTGTATCCCAGGTGTATTCCAGGTGTATCCCAGGTGTATTCCAGGTGTATTCCAGGTGTATCCCAGGTGTATTCCAGGTGTATTCCAGGTGTGTTCCAGGTGTATTCCAGGTGTATCCCAGGTGTATCCCAGGTGTATCCCAGGTGTATTCCAGGTGTATCCCAGGTGTATTCCAGGTGTATCCCAGGTGTGTTCCAGGTGTATCCCAGGTGTGTTCCAGGTGTATTCCAGGTGTATCCCAGGTGTATCCCAGGTGTATTCCAGGTGTGTTCCAGGTGTATCCCAGGTGTGTCCCAGGTGTATCCCAGGTGTGTTCCAGGTGTATCCCAGGTGTATCCCAGGTTTATTCCAGGTGTGTTCCAGGTGTATCCCAGGTTTATTCCAGGTTTGTTCCAGGTGTATTCCAGGTGTGTTCCAGGTGTGTTCCAGGTGTATTCCAGGTTTATTCCAGGTGTGTTCCAGGTGTATCCCAGGTTTATTCCAGGTGTGTTCCAGGTGTATTCCAGGTGTATCCCAGGTTCGTTCCAGGTGTATTCCAGGTTTATTCCCAGGCCAGGGCCTTTACTCCAGATGTTTCAGGAGAACTGGAATGACCTCTGAATGACCTCTGATCAGAGGAATTGATCGGTATTGGAAACGTTTTCCAGGTATTGATCCGATCACATCAGAACTGGTTCCTGACCCGTGGGTCACTCCGTTCTCTGGACATCAACTTTTAGGCTCTGACCGGGTCAAAGGTCAGGATCTGACCCAGTTCTGCAGAACCTTTGAAGGTAGATCATGCAGAACTGGGTCAGAAGTGCAGCACCAGACCTTCTGTCACATAGATCCACTACTCGTCTGTGTGACCGAACTCTTCATCAGCTGCTGAGGAAGAAACCAGGCAGCACACACACACACACACACACACACACACACACACACACACACACACCGGCCACTTTAACATGGTAAACAATACTTTCTGTAAACCAACATACACACTTTTAGTCCCGCCCCTTCAGTTCTGGCTGTGAGGCGACTAAAAGGAATTGATAAGAAAAGTTTTTTGAATTTTCCACTTCTATTATTTGAGTAATTAAAATCATTTTCTGTTTATTTATTGTCCTGTTTTCTTTACACCTGTCCACCGGTCAGATTTCCGTCCTCCTGTTTCCTGGCCCTCCAGGATTCCCAGTCCTCCGGTTTCCGTGGTTTCCCTCCTGCTCTGCGTCTGACTCCAGCTCCCATGTGTTTGTGTTTCCTGACAGGACGGCCTTACATGGACACGCGGCGGAGCGGCTCCTCCGGCTCCTCCGGCCTTCGTTTGGGAGACGGAGAGACGGAGCCGAGGACGGCGGGTCCGTGAGCTGCATCATCATCATCATCATCATCATCCTTTAATAAGAGCGGCGCAGGAGGAGGTGGAGACGCTCTTCATCACTCCTGGATTTATTTGCTCTTCTTCCAGATCCCTGTAGAAATAAACAACGATATTAAACTTTATTATTGTTGTTCGGCTTTAATAAAGAGCCTGTTGGATGAAATCGCGCCGTTTTCACCCTGAGGAGCTGAAAACAGGAAGTTCACCTGCCAGGTCTTCCTGCTCCTTCTGAGTCTTTTTCATGGCTTGACACCTTGCTGACCTCTGACCCCTCCTCCCCACTCAACATGTCCAACCCACTCGCCTCTCGCAGCCCCGACCAGACCAGGAAGTCGGATCAGGTGGAGCAGTGAGCCCTGCTTTAACTAGGCCTTCCACCTTTAGCCATTAGCCCCGCCTCCTGACGCCTCTAGACTCCTCCTCCCGTGAAACGCTCTGATGCAAGATGGCAGCCGGCGTAGCCACGTGGCTGCCGTTTGCGCGGGCGGCGGCGGTGGGCTGGCTACCGCTGGCCAAGAAGACGATGCCCAAACCTCCGGTGGACAACTCGTCCCGGTCCGACGAGATCCTGTACGTCAACGTGAGCGGCGTCCGCTTCCAGGTGGGTGTTTCCGTCTGCTGAGCATAAATATTCTGCATGATAACTGCAAAGTTTCAGGCCTGAGGCTTCAGCTGGAGACGGACCGCAGAAACCGGGTCCAGCTCGTCGGCGCCGGATGTGAACCAACCTGCAGTCGGCCTCCATGTTCAGGATGAAATGTTTCTCATGAGACAAGCGGTCCATTTCCTCTCTGACCCGGGAACCTTTGGGTCTGCTGGGTCACAGCAGGTCCAGTCAGCCGGTCCGTTAACTGGTTAGAACGGACCGGAACCAGCAGCAGCGTCGACAGGTTTAAAGACATTGGTGCCAAAGTATCCATTCTGGTCCGGTTCTGTTGCTCTGGTCCGGTTCTGTTGCTCTGGTCCGGTTCTGCTGCTCTGGTCCGGTTCTGCTGCTCTGGTCCGGTTCTGCTGCTCTGGTCCGGTTCTGCTGCTCTGGTCCGGTTCTGCCCATTTCTCTCTCTGTGAACATCAAACAGTGACAAACAGTCAGAGCAACGATCCAGTTTCAGAACCAGAACCAGGAAGTGGTTAAAACCCGTCCAACCAGCCTCTTAGGACAGGAACCACCAGCAGGTCCGGGTTCTGGACCCCGGTCCGGGTTCTGGACCCCGGTCTGGTCCAGAGCTTCCGTCCTGCAGTATTTACATGCATCCCTGCTCCAAAAGCTGGACCAATGAACGGATCAGTACCGGATCAGTGCAGAACTCAAGCCTGAGGATCAGGAGGAGCTGGAGCTTCTGACAGAACCAGAACCAGCGGTTCCAGAGGTTCTGGTTCGGTTTCACTTTTAATGTTGGCGTTTGGGTTCAGTTGGCAGAACCCATCCCAGCAGGAAGGGGGAGGAGTCCAGTTGGAACCGGATCGGGCCGGACCGCCTGGTGCCGGTTCACCGTCTCTGTCTGCTCCCAGGTTCTGGTTCTGGTTTTGGACCGGTCCAAATGTTTCTGAATCTTCCTGAATGAGGCTGAAGGGTTACTGTCCAGAACCGCTGCCAGAGAGCTGCGGCTCTGCTTCTGGGTCAGAACCAGCAGCAGAACCAGCAGCAGAACCATTCAACTCGTGTTCTGGAGCAGAACCCGTGAGGCTGTTCTTTGGGTTTCTGATGGTGTTCTGCGTTGTTCTGGCTCCCTGCAGACGTGGAAGAACACTCTGGACCGGTACCCCGACACGCTGCTGGGCTCCTCGGAGAAGGAGTTCTTCTACAACGAGGAGACCCAGGAGTATTTCTTCGACAGAGACCCAGAGATGTTCCGGCACATCCTGAACTTCTACCGGACCGGGAAGCTGCACTACCCCCGGTACGAGTGCATCCAGGCGTTTGACGAGGAGCTGGCCTTCTACGGCATCGTGCCAGAGATCATCGGGGATTGCTGCATGGAGGTACTGCATGAACCCTGCTGGCAGAACCAGAACCCCCAGACGGTCCCGGAGCAGATTGCTCTTTGAGTCGTTTCTAAGCAGTTAATCAGAGGAGGAGCCCCCCCACCTCCACCTCCACCCCCACCTGCTGCATCACACAGCATCTAAATCAGCAGTGCTGCAGTTTATGAGCTCTCTGCTCTGCGGCGCCTCCTGATTGGCTGCTAATGCCTCCATCATGGCGGTGTGCTTACGGCAGCTTCGAGTTTTTATTTCCTGCTAGCGCTCAGCGTTAATGTTGGAGGTTGTGCAGCTGAACTCATTAAGTTTCTGAGAGAAGAGCTTCAGCAGCCTGATGGGTCTGTGGGGTTTCCTCTGTGATTCCTGTTAATGGGACCTAAACGGGTCTTCTGGGTCCAGAGAGGCAGTGATGGAGGACGGTTCTTCATTTCTTCCTCAGTTTGATGCAGAAATGTGAATTCAGACTCCACCGTGTTCGGCCCTGTTAACGTTCTTCTCCTCCTCCTGAAGGAATACCGGGACAGGAAGAAGGAGAACCAGGAGCGGCTGGCCGAGGACACGGAGGCCAACGAGGCGACCGACGCCCCGCTGCCCCCCCACAGCACCTCCAGGGAGCGGCTGTGGCGCGCCTTCGAGAACCCGCACACCTCCACCATGGCGCTGGTCTTCTACTACGTCACGGGCTTCTTCATCGCCGTGTCGGTCATCGCCAACGTGGTGGAGACGGTGCCCTGCCGGCCGCCCAAGGGCAGCGTGAAGGACCTGCCCTGCGGCGAGAAGTACCAGCTGGCCTTCTTCTGCATGGACACGGCCTGCGTTCTCATCTTCACCTTCGAGTACCTGATGCGCCTCTATGCTGCGCCCAGCCGCTGCAAGTTCATGCGCTCGGTGATGTCGGTGATCGACGTGGTGGCCATCATGCCCTACTACATCGGCCTGGTGATGCCCGAGAACGAGGACGTGAGCGGCGCCTTCGTCACCCTGCGGGTCTTCCGGGTTTTCCGGATCTTCAAGTTCTCGCGGCACTCGCAGGGCCTCCGCATCCTGGGCTACACGCTGAAGAGCTGCGCCTCGGAGCTGGGCTTCCTGCTCTTCTCGCTCACCATGGCCATCATCATCTTCGCTACCGTCATGTTCTACGCCGAGAAGGGCACCAAGGGCTCCACCTTCACCTCCATCCCAGCCTCCTTCTGGTACACCATCGTCACCATGACGACGCTGGGGTGAGTGGGCCTGGGCTGGATGTCTGACATCAAACAGATTGTGTTTTGCTTTGTGGTGTTGTCATGGCGACTGGAGCGCGTGCTCCTCGGCGTAAACAGTCAGGACACGGATTCCTGGTTCCCACCATGAAAAGAGATGAAGTGTGTGTTTTCCTCCCACACGCTGCTTGTCGAGTACGGCGGTGTGTGTCGGCTGCCCACGCTCCTCACCGCTGCTGGTGGATGGAGAGTGTGTGTGTGTGTGTGTGTGTGTGTGTGTGTGTGTGTGTGTGTGTGTGTGTGTGTGTGCTGCAGCTCTGGTCTATTATCTGCTGTGTGGGGAGCAGCAGAGTGGGAGTCAGGAAGCGGCGCTGGCCGTCTGGAAGCCGAGGTCAGGAGCCGAAGCCGTCCTGCTGCTGAACCGCTGAGCAACACATTCAGGTCCGTTTGACACCTCAGAGGAACCTGTCGGGTTAGGAAGGTGTCATCACACCATCGCCACATTCAGCTGGATCTGAGCTGCTTCCTCTCTGCAGACACTGAAGCAGCTCTGGGTTTCTGCTTCCAGTTACAGGAAAATCACACCAACATTTCTGTTCTGGGACAGCGCTCTGCTTTCAGGATGTTTCCCTCCTGATGGTCGTCACAACGTCACCATCTGCTCTGTTCCCCTCCTCGTGGCTCTAATGTAGCACGTCTTTGTTTTGGTTGCATTTACCCAGAATGCCTTGCGCTGTCGTCCACGTCCTGCTTTCAGCGCGGCCTCCGGTCCGCTTGGGGTTCCGATTTGATCTGCAGCAGAGTTCATTTTTATTTCAGCCTGAGGTTAGCAGGAGAACCGGACCAACCGAAGCAGACAGCTGGAACTGGAGTTGGATCGAAGCGGACCCAACAGAACGATGCCGCCTGGGTCTCGGTTCATAATGCAGCTAAAGGGGGGCAAACCAGAACGCCCCCAAATGCAGAGCTGCCTCTCAAGCAGCTCTGCATTGTTGCATCAGACACTGTTCAAGAATATTTCTCCAAATCCCAACATATTTGTGTGAACAGCAGCAGGATGGGAAGCTGCAGCTCTGGGCCAGACGGGCTCTGCAGGGAAACCGGACCTTTATCCTGTTATCTTCCACTCTAACAGAGGAACAGCTTCTCCCTGCCCGGTTAATGGATCAGAACATTTCCCAACAGAACCTGGGTCAAGGCGTTTCATGTTTCACACGGCAGGAACACGGCAGAGCAGCTTTCAGCTCCACACAAGATGTTCCATCAAAGCCTGACGTCGGCAATCCGCCAGTGACCCAGAGGTCAGTCTGACTGGGGGCGCCGCTTCAGTCAACGTTGCTTCAGATTGTTGCAGGTTGAGCTGCAAACAGTCGATTCATCCATCAGTTAAACTGAAACGATCGTCTCTCGTCTTTTCTGCTTTGTTTTCTTCTTATCTCTGTTTTCCATCCAGCTGCTTTATTGCTTTGCTCCTGTGTTTTATTGCTCCACAAACAAACCGGCATTGAAATAATAAAGCCATCACAGGACTGTGTGTGTGTGTGTGTGCTTGGGTGTGTGTGTGTGTGTGTGTGTGTGTGTGTGTGTGGGTGTGTGTGTGTGTGTGTGTGTGTGTGTGGGTGTGTGTGTGTGTGTGTGTGTGTGTGTGTGAGGAGGAAGCAGGGGCCGACTGGTTGTGTCTGAACTCCAGATGATCCAGATGTTCCTGCAGGAGCAACAAAGCTTTCAGAGTATGTGACTCCTTAAACTGGACCAGAACCAGAACCTCCAGGAGCCTTCAGAGCCAGTCTGTATGAGCGTTTGGACCGTCCTGGTTTTAAACCTCAGACTAGAGTTACTTTCTTCTTCTGTGGCTTTAAAGGAAGAACGGTAGTTCTGACATTTAGACGAGGTATTTTTACTTTCTGGGAGTTCGCTTTCCTCTGACGCTCCTCCGCTGACCTTTGAGGCCGCGCCGCCGCCGGGTCCTGTGTGATGGCGATGATGTTCATTCATGAAGCAGCATTGCTTGCTGCTCCGGTTTCAGTCGTTGGTTCCAGACTAATTGATGGCTCTGGTCATCTATCGTATCTCAGAGAGCAAGTTATTTTATATTAAACGTTTTATTACTTAATCATTAACCCTCCAGACTTTCTGAGGACTGTTGATGCTTCAGCAGGCAGAGACGCCCACCAAGCAGCGACCCGTTTCTGGTTCTGAGCTGATAGTCTCCAGAACTGGCCCAGCCAGCCAACATCAGTGTTTGACCTCACCAAGGCTTTAGAGCTTAATGGCCGTCTGCTGTTTCGATTATTTTCTGTTTTTCTGCTGCATCCAACGTCAGATGAGAAGGCAGATAAAGAAACTTCAATCTGATTCAATTCAAATCCAAACTTTACCAAAACAACATGGAGACCAGCAGGAGGACGACAGCAGGATCTGTCACTGAACTGGGACCGCCTCATGGGCCAGGAAAGTGATTACTGGGACCAGCAACGGGCGAGACCGAAGTATTCAAGACCCTGAATCAAAAGAGTCACCACAGAGTCCCTGTTCCACCGCAAATCCTGCTGCACACACACACACACACACACACACACACACACACATATTTGCGCAGCTATCTTTGTGGGGACTTTCCATTGATTTCCATTCATTTCTACAGCCTAACCTTTATCCTAACCCTAACCAACCAAAACTCAATTCATACCTTAGTCCTAAATCTGACCCCTGACAAGGAGCAGTGGGTCCCCACAACGTGGTATATGTAAGATGGGCCCCACAAGGTATTAGAAACAAACGCGCGCGCACACACACACACACACACACACACACACAGTCGCTAAATCAGGCCTCATCTTTAGAGTGAGGAACTGCATCTGTTTTCTGGTTAAAGTTGAAGTGTGGGTCTTTCAGGAATCCTGATGCATTCTGGGAAACGTAGTGAGGAGTCGCTCTCTGCATCTTGTGTGGAAACCTTCAGATCAGACCAGAGTCGCCTCCGTCGTCGGCTCCGACTCGTTGCTCTAAGAATAAAACCTGAGATCTGCTAAGATCTTCTCACCTTCAGCTTCACCTCGTGGAACCATGAAGTTCTAGAAGCAGTTCGGTGGAACGTGGGCCAGAACAGAACAGTCTTTATGTGAAACCAGGTGAGGCTGCAGCCGCTCCGTCTGCCTGGCTGAGCTTCACAGAAACCTTTCCTCCTCTCATCAATTATTTCCTCTCAGTGTCTGATGACTCCGCCTCCATTTTCTGTGTTGCTACAGTTTTCCTGCGGTGGCAGCGATTAGCGTTAGCATTTGTTTTGCTGATTCTAGTTTTTGCTGCTATGCTTTGGATTTTGCATCATTTATAGGTTTTCTGCACATTTGCCTCTGTCTGTTGCCGTAACAACCAATCAGATGGCGGTCTGACCTGATCGTTATCTCAGGTCTGAATGTGGACTGTGATTGGTCCAGACACCTGCCAGGTAGTGTCCCAGGATCAACAGCTGACTGTTGAAGTGTAAGGAACCTGGGGTCCTGGGCCCCTCACGGGGTTCTGGTGGTTCTGGACCTGCAGCTCTAGAACATCAGCTGCTGCTCTGAAATATTTATTCTGGACTGAAGGAGCCAGAAATAGAAGAGAGGAGGAGGAGGCAGAAAATAAAAGCAGCAGGAGCTGCAAATAGAAACCAGGATGAAGCATCTCTGGTTCAGTGGAATCACCAGTAATGGCGCCGCAGGTTCACGTCGCTAGCTGTAGCGGCTAATGGCCGCCGTCCGGTCCAGGAGCATCGACGGTCACTCTGCTCCCCAGCTGTCCTCTCTTGTATGAAGTGCTCCAGTTTCTGAGCGCTCGGTAAAAATCAGCTAGTAAAAGGCAACTACATTATTGTGATAATACTTCACAGAAAACATTTTGTAATTGTTTTCAACTGTAAGCAAGCATTGAGCAAATTACAGACTCATTCCATAAATTAGAATCTGTTAGTAATGGCATCACCAAGGCAAAGACATTATAGATTAAATACTCAGCTGATGTTTAACATCTTTATAACTCTCAGTATGTTTAATAGCTGCTAAAAACTTTATTGTTCAAAAGCTGTTTTTAATCTGAGCAGCCGGATCAGGACGTTTATCCCCGAGTCGGACTGTGATATTCCAGTCTCATAACTTTGCTCTGAAGCTTCTGATCCGATCGGGTCGGTTCTGCCTCTATTTTCAGCTGCTCTATTTAAAGCTGCAGAGACGTTGGACATCGACCCGGCCCGGTTCCGGTTCTGTTCTCCTGGCTGATATGAAGAGTTCTGCAGTGTTTGGTTTTTACTCTGAATGTTACTTGTTGGAACCAGAATCAGAACCAGAACTTTACTTTTGGCATTTCTCCAACATTTAGAGAAAAGCCCAGATTCAGAGTTCCTGCTAAAAACCTGCAGGAGGAAGATGATGATGAAGAGGAGCGTGGCCAGCTTCTCCAGAGGAGGAAAACACGGAACAACCATCCTTCCTCCTGCAACTTTCATCATCACTCCATCAATTAAACATGGCTGCCGGTCACAGAGGAAGAGGAGGAGGACGAAGGCTTCAGCAGCTCTGTGACCCAGAATGTTTTGGTGAGGAAAGACAAACTGAGCTGCTCTTCATCTCTCCGTCTCGCTGATCTGCGGTCGGGTCCCACATCATGATGATGCCACCACCGAGCTGCAGCAGGTTCTGGTCAGACCTGTAGCTGCTTCCTGCTGGTCGTCATGGGAACGTTCCCAGATCCTGCCGGTCGTCATGGGAACCCTAAACTCTGGATTCCTGGGTTTTAGTCTCTGACCTTTCTGCTCTCCTCTAAACTAATTTCCATTGGCCGCCTGTCCCTCTATTAGATTGTGATTGGCTGCTGCAGATCCCATCAGCCTGACTCAGCACTAATGGATTCCTATCTCGTCCAATCAGAATGCAGAATGCTTCAGTTCAGAGTTTGGTCCCGAGCGTCTTCCTGTCTCTGGGGTTTTAACCGGGTCGGCCCTGGGACGGGAAGCGTCCTGGTCCGACCCGGTTCTCCTCCTCACGCCTCCTGGCTGAAGCCTTGCTTCAGCCTCCTGACCCTCGTGCAGAACCAAACCAGCAGGTTCTGCTCTCGTTTCAGGCAGTTTCCGGGTGAAATGAATCTCAGAGGGACGGATCGATGCTCTCCTTCAGCCGACTCCAGATTTACTCAGATCGGATCTTCCAAACGTCCCGTCTTTCTTCTTCCTGTCCCTCATGACCTCCTCTCCTTCTCCTGTTTCCTCCTCTCCGCCTCTGGCTCGGTGTCAAAGCTCCACTCCCAGAGCAGAACCTTGGCTCCAGCAGCGCCACATAATGACCGCTGGAAAAGAGATGGAGAGAAATGCAGAGACTGAGTGCAGAGAGCAGGAAGCAGTGAGGAGAGAAACACAATCTAAACTTCCTAATGTCTCCCTTCAGTAAGCAGCTACAAGCTGCTAATGCTGCCATCCATTATTAAACATTAGGAGCTGCAGCCTCACACACACACACACACACACCAACTGGTTTAATTACCTCTCTGCATCCAAGACTTCAGGGAGCAGCGCTTTACTGACCTCTGCTGGTGGGAAGCTGACTCTGCAGCTGAACTCAGAGCAGATCCGATCTGAATCTCCAGACTTAGAATGATCGTTTCTGCTCAAAAACAATAATAATTATCTGCACATTTGAATCATTCTGAGCAGAAAGAATCGAACAGAGTTGAGGACTCAAGGCCTCCAAATGTGGATCCCCTACGCCACCACAGCGCGCCCCATGTTGAATTCATGTTGTGCTGAAAACAGTTAGCCTACCAGAAAAGCTATGCTAGCCTAAAATAGCATCTCAGTGCTAACATGTAGCAGCTAGACCTGAAGCCTCAGAATCCGATCGGCTGCTGGCAGTCGGCCACAGTTTGAACCAGGAAGTAAACAGTGAGAGGTGAACAGGAAGTGAGGTCAGAAACTGGAGATCAAACGGTTTCTGGTTTAAAGTCTAGCGGTCCAGAGCCAGCTGGTCGGTGTGGCACCGGGCTCAGGAAGAAGTCTGGGTCCAAATCTGAGAGAGGAGAATTACTGCTCAGACTAATCCAGATCAGATCTGATCAATCAGTCTGATCAATCAGTCTGGTCCCTCCAGCATCTTTCTGAGCTGCTGCTTCTCTCTGCAGGTACGGTGACATGGTTCCCAACACGATCGCAGGGAAGATCTTCGGCTCCATCTGCTCCCTGAGCGGCGTTCTGGTCATCGCGCTGCCCGTCCCCGTCATCGTGTCCAACTTCAGCCGGATCTACCACCAGAACCAGAGAGCCGACAAGATGAGAGCGCAGCAGGTCAGAAGACTGTCTGACCTCATCCCTGTAGCTACGCCCACAGGAAGCAGGGCCTCATGCAGTAGAGTAGTTTTCAGAATCGTACAACTGAGAATGAATTTTGTGTGTGTGTGTGGGTGCGTGTGTGTGTTGCTGATGTTTCCCTTCTTCTGTTCACAGAAAGTCCGTTTGGCTCGAATCCGCATGGCGAAGAAAGGAACAGTAAACGCCTTTCTGCAGTACAAAGAGGACCACACTCTGGGAGTGAGACACACACACACACACACACACACACACACACACACACACACACAGACAACTTTGGAGCATACAGCAGGATGAATGAATGACTGTCAGACATGGAGGCCATCAGGAGATCGTCCTTCCAGCAGATCTTCTACTTCCAGCTTTGGTTCTGGACTTCTGCCTCCCTCACCATGATGGAGAAAACAACCGTCTCCATGACAACAGCTGGAGACTGACCTGCAAGCCCACAATGTGCTTCCCTGGGAAAACTGATAACCAATAACAATAACCGATAATTGATTGTTCCAGGTTGTAAGTGAGGACTGACTGGTTTCTGTGGTGTTTTCAGGACAGGGACAGCGACAGCACGGCTCTGTGTGTGAAGAACAGATCAGCCTTTGAGCATCAGCACAACCACCTGCTGCACTGTCTGGAGAAAACCACGGTGAGGCAGGAACTACAGGAACTATAGGAACTATAGGAACTATAGGAACTACAGGAACTATAGGAACTATAGGAACTACAGGAACTATAGGAACTACAGGAACTATAGGAACTACAGGAACTACAGGAACTATAGGAACTATAGGAACTACAGGAACTATAGGAACTACAGGAACTATAGGAACTACAGGAACTACAGGAACTATAGGAACTACAGGAACTATAGGAACTACAGGAACTACAGGAACTATAGGAACTACAGGAACTACAGGAACTATAGGAACTATAGGAACTATAGGAACTACAGGAACTATAGGAACTACAGGAACTACAGGAACTATAGGAACTATAGGAACTACAGGAACTATAGGAACTACAGGAACTACAGGAACTACAGGAACTATAGGAACTATAGGAACTACAGGAACTATAGGAACTACAGGAACTACAGGAAATATAGGAACTACAGGAACTACAGGAAATATAGGAACTACAGGAACTATAGGAACTATAGGAACTACAGGAACTATAGGAACTACAGGAACTATAGGAACTATAGGAACTATAGGGACTACAGGAACTATAGGAACTACAGGAACTACAGGAACTATAGGAACTACAGGAACTATAGGAACTACAGGAACTACAGGAAATATAGGAACTACAGGAACTATAGGAACTATAGGAACTACAGGAACTATAGGAACTACAGGAACTATAGGAACTACAGGAACTATAGGAAATATAGGAACTACAGGAACTATAGGAACTACAGGAACTATAGGAACTACAGGAAATATAGGAACTACAGGAACTACAGGAACTACAGGAACTATAGGAACTATAGGAACTATAGGAACTACAGAAACTATAGGAACTACAGGAACTACAGGAACTACAGGAACTATAGGAACTACAGGAACTATAGGAACTATAGGAACTACAGGAACTATAGGAACTATAGGAACTACAGGAACTACAGGAACTATAGGAACTACAGGAACTACAGGAACTATAGGAACTATAGGAACTACAGGAACTATAGGAACTATAGGAACTACAGGAACTATAGGAACTATAGGAACTACAGAAACTATAGGAACTACAGGAACTACAGGAACTATAGGAACTACAGGAACTACAGGAACTATAGGAACTATAGGAACTATAGGAACTATCGGAACTACAGGAACTACAGGAACTATAGGAACTACAGGAACTACAGGAACTATAGGAACTATAGGAACTACAGGAACTACAGGAACTATAGGAACTATAGGAACTACAGGAACTACAGGAACTGTAGGAACTACAGGAACTATAGGAACTACAGGAACTATAGGAACTACAGGAACTACAGGAACTATAGGAACTATAGGAACTACAGGAACTATAGGAACTATAGGAACTACAGGAACTATAGGAACTACAGGAACTACAGGAACTATAGGAACTACAGGAACTATAGGAACTACAGGAACTATAGGAACTACAGGAACTACAGGAACTACAGGAACTATAGGAACTACAGGAACTATAGGAAATACAGGAAATATAGGAACTACAGGAACTACAGGAACTATAGGAACTACAGGAACTATAGGAACTATAGGAACTACAGGAACTATAGGAACTACAGGAACTATAGGAACTACAGGAAATATAGGAACTACAGGAACTATAGGAACTACAGGAACTACAGGAACTATAGGAACTACAGGAACTACAGGAACTATAGGAACTACAGGAACTATAGGAACTACAGGAACTACAGGAACTATAGGAACTACAGGAACTATAGGAACTATAGGAACTACAGGAACTACAGGAACTATAGGAACTATAGGAACTACAGGAACTACAGGAACTACAGGAACTACAGGAAATATAGGAACTATAGGAACTACAGGAACTACAGGAACTATAGGAACTACAGGAACTACAGGAACTACAGGAACTACAGGAACTATAGGAACTACAGGAACTATAGGAACTATAGGAACTACAGGAACTACAGGAACTATAGGAACTACAGGAACTATAGGAACTACAGGAACTATAGGAACTACAGGAACTATAGGAACTATAGGAACTACAGGAACTACAGGAACTATAGGAACTACAGGAAATATAGGAACTATAGGAACTACAGGAACTACAGGAACTATAGGAACTACAGGAACTACATGAAATATAGGAACTACAGGAACTATAGGAACTACAGGAACTACAGGAACTATAGGAACTATAGGAACTACAGGAAATATAGGAACTATAGGAACTACAGGAACTACAGGAACTATAGGAACTACAGGAACTATAGGAACTACAGGAACTATAGGAACTATAGGAACTACAGGAACTACAGGAACTATAGGAACTACAGGAACTACAGGAACTATAGGAACTACAGGAACTACAGGAACTATAGGAACTACAGGAAATATAGGAACTACAGGAACTACAGGAACTATAGGAACTACAGGAACTATAGGAACTATAGGAACTACAGGAACTATAGGAACTACAGGAACTATAGGAACTATAGGAACTATAGGAACTACAGGAACTATAGGAACTATCGGAACTACAGGAACTATAGGAACTATAGGAACTACAGGAACTATAGGAACTACAGGAACTACAGGAACTATAGGAACTACAGGAACTATAGGAACTATAGGAACTACAGGAACTATAGGAACTATAGGAACTATCGGAACTACAGGAACTACAGGAACTATAGGAACTACAGGAACTATAGGAACTATAGGAACTACAGGAACTACAGGAACTATAGGAACTACAGGAACTACAGGAACTATAGGAACTACAGGAACTATAGGAACTACAGGAACTACAGGAACTATAGGAACTACATGAACTACAGGAACTACAGGAACTATAGGAAATACAGGAACTATAGGAACTACAGAAACTATAGGAACTACAGGAACTACAGGAACTATAGGAACTACAGGAACTACAGGAACTATAGGAACTATAGGAACTATAGGAACTACAGGAACTATAGGAACTACAAGAACTATAGGAACTACAGGAACTACAGGAACTATAGGAACTACAGGAAATATAGGAACTACAGGAAATATAGGAACTACAGGAACTATAGGAAATATAGGAACTACAGGAAATATAGGAACTACAGGAACTATAGGAACTACAGGAACTACAGGAACTATAGGAACTACAGGAACTACAGGAACTATAGGAACTACAGGAACTATAGGAACTACAGGAACTATAGGAACTATAGGAACTACAGGAACTATAGGAACTATAGGAACTACAAGAACTATAGGAACTACAGGAACTATAGGAACTACAGGAACTATAGGAACTATAGGAACTACAGGAAATATAGGAACTACAGGAACTACAGGAACTATAGGAACTACAGGAACTACAGGAACTATAGGAACTACAGGAACTACAGGAACTATAGGAACTACAGGAACTACAGGAACTACAGGAACTATAGGAACTACAGGAACTACAGGAACTATAGGAACTACAGGAACTATAGGAACTACAGGAACTATAGGAACTACAGGAAATATAGGAACTACAGGAAATATAGGAACTACAGGAACTATAGGAACTACAGGAACTATAGGAACTACAGGAACTATAGGAACTACAGGAACTATAGGAACTACAGGAACTATAGGAACTACAGGAACTACAGGAACTATAGATACTATAGGAACTACAGGAACTACGGGAACTATGGGAACTACAGAAACTACAGGAACTATAAGAACTATAAGAACTACAGGAACTACAGGAACTTTAGGAACTACAGGAACTACAGGAACTATAGGAACTACAGGAACTATAAGAACTATAAGAACTATAAGAACTACAGGAGCTACAGGAACTATAGGAACTACAGGAACTACAGGAACTATAGGAACTACAGGAACTACATCCTCTGATCATGCTCCTGATTATAGCTGGTCTTTTTTGTAAACACAAACCATGGCTAATGACGCTAATAAAGGTAATGGAGCGAATGAAGCTAATGGAGCTAATAAAGCTAAGGGAGCTAATGAAGCTAATAAAGGTAATGGAGCTAATAAAGCTAATGGAGCTAATAAAACTAAAAGAGCTAATGAAGCTAATAAAACTAATGGACCTAATAAAGCTAAGCGAGCTAATGAAGCTAATAAAGGTAATGGAGCTAATAAAGCTAATGAAGCTAATGAAGCTATTGGAGCTAAGGGGCAGACAGATGAACTCTTGGTTTGACTACTCCATGGTGGTCAGAAGGTTGATTGGTATCTTCCTCCATCTTGTCCTCACAGAACCACGAGTTCACCGATGAGATGACCTACAGCGAGCTCTGCATGACCGAGTCGGTGGGCTTCCGAACCAGCCGCAGCACCTCTCTGTCCAGTCAGCAGGGGGCACAGAACAACTCCACAGGCTGCTGCCCCCGCCGGGCCCGGAGGAGAGCCGCCATGCGACTGGCCAATTCCACGGTGTCCGTGAGCCGGGGCAGCGTCCAGGAGCTGGACACCCTGCAGTTTAAGACCACCTCCATGCCGCCACAAACGTAAGTGATCGCCCCACTGCCTAACACACAACCGACACAGAAATTAGCCAAATCAGGGTCTCTCAGAGAGAATGTAAAGGTCCTGGAGCAGAGCCCTGAGGTTCCCTGGGTTCGGCTGGAGAGGCGTGACTGCAGGTCTGATCAGACCAGGGGTTCCTCAGGGATGAGTGTCAATGCGTTGTGTGTTTTGCAGAGACTGGTTGGTCTCTGATCTGCTCTCTTCCCACGGTGGAATGATCCAACAGCCAATGAATTCTGGAGCTTATTGTTGCATTTAAAGGGGATTCTCAGATAGATCCATCTATACCTGGCAGACATCAACAAACCTCTGCCACCATTCTGGCTGGAGGTCTGACCTCCTCATAACCACATAGACTTCATGTAGACTGCTTGGTTTCTCCCACTGACCCGGGTTTTACCCACAGTCCACACATTTCCACAGGATGGAGGCTGGAACGTGAAATTGTCCTGAGTTATCCAGTGAAACCAGTTTGAACTCTGACCTGGTGATGGACTGACGTCTGTGGCAGGAAACCAACCAGCTCAATGGGAAGGTTGGTCTGACATCAGGATGAGGCCAGAGGTCTGCGGATGGCTTTTGGATCTTGGTGGTTGTCTCCTCCAGCAGAGCTAGCAGTTAGCTATCAGGGTAGCACTAGCACTTCAACCAGAACCAAACAGGTCCAGAAGCCAAACAGATCCTGACGCTGATCTCCGTGTCTCTCTCCAGTCGATCCAGCCTCAACGCCCAGCCGGACGACCTCAAGCTGAACTGTGGTGATCAGGACTTCACCGCCGCCATCATCAGCATTCCCACTCCGCCTGCCAACACGCCGGACGAGAGTCTGCCTCCGACGCCGACGCCCGTCCCCGGCATCCTGCGGAACACCCGGGCCACCGCCTACACCCACGAAACCGTCAAGATCTCCTCCTTATAACCTCTGACCCCTGATCCCCCAGACTTCCACCCTCCCATTCTGAACCTCTGAATCTCTGGTTCTGATCCATGGCCCGGGATCAGCCGGATCCTTGGAGGTGCAGGAAGATCAGATGAGCATGAACCTGAAGCTACAGAACCTTTAGATTTCATTCTCCTGGGAACGTTCAGGAATCAGAACATTGAACCGGTCCAATACCCCCGACACCGGATCGTCCCTCCTGGACCGGATCGGCCCGGAACGGCTAAAACAGCTGGTCCACAGTTTCTTTCTTTGGGTTTGGTTCCGTTTAAACGGGTCAGATGGAAAGCAGCGCCGTCTAGAAATTAATCTTGTTGGAGTGACTGAACTCGGGTTTTTGGGTCGAGCTGGAAGCTGAGTGGTTTGGCCCGGTTTTCGGTGAGAACCGGTTCGTTGTGGGATTGAATCCAGGATCCAGAGACGGAATTTTCAGGATTAACGATGTGGGTTTGGTTCGCTTGGTTCTGAAGAATGGAACCAACAGGGTTAGGGTTCAGTTGTTGTCCTGAACCTTTGGACTGCTGCATGCGGGTTCTGATCCAAACTGCTCTGGTTCTGCTTGTTCGATGTGGACCAAGAACCTTTTACTCTTTAAAATATGCAACGTTTCTCTGATGAGGAAACCAGAACCGGGAACTGAACAGAACTCCAGCAGAACCGCAAAGCGGACGGGTTTCATCTGTCATGTGACAGGAAGTGCCTGAGGGTTCCCCAGCTGGAGGTTCTGATGATCCGGTTGACATGCATCTTCCTGTTAGGTGGTTCAGACAGAACCAGAACCAGCTGATCCCATCAGAGTCACATGACCAACCAGCTGGTTCTGATCAGTTCTAGTCCTTTGGTAGGTTCTGGTTCTGTTTGGTTTCTGGTCCAAATGAAGCAGTCAGAGGCTCCAGCTGAAGAGTTCTGGACAGAACTGAGGACCAGGTCCAACTAATGATCCAGTGGAACCGCTCAGCAGCTGGAGGTTCTGGTCTAACTCGTCCAACTGGACGTGACCTTTGACCTTCCCAGCTTGATGACAGGCGCTCACCGTTAGCTGAGTTGTTGGATGTTCATCCTGGTCCACATGGTTCTGTGTCAGTACCTTCAGTTTGTTCTGGGTCTGTGATTTTCTGGTCCGGGTCCAACTGGTATCGTGGTTCTGGTTCATCTTGAAACTCTGGTGGCCCGGAGACGGCGGGCCGGAGTCCCGGTCGGAGCTAATGATGCTAACAGAGCGCTGCTGTCTCCAAAATGGCCACTAGGGGGCAGAATTGAACAACATGGATCCTTTAGTTGCTGCAGTTGAACTGGTGTTTGTCCTGGTTGGCCCGGTTCTGAAGTCCAACACCAAACTTTTCTAACAATCTTACATAAATTTAACTACATAAAGACAAGCATGATAAAAATTTCTGCTGTTTGGAGGAAAAATTGAAACATTCTTCCTGCTCCGCCTTTCCGTCTCCGTCTGAGGAGCAGGACAGGAAACAGGAAGTAGCATGTCGACCCGGCTGGGAGAACCTGATGGCGCGGTTTCTCCAGCAGAGCAGACTGAATGCTGTAACATATTTTGTATCATAAATGCTCCAACCAAAACAGAGACAATTAGAGGGAGGAGTCAGGGATCCGCTGGTGATCCTCCTGCATGAGCCTCGTAGATGTAGCTCCGCCCATCATCTATCTACCCAACAAACAAACCAAGGACAGAAGAAGAAGAAGAAGAAGAAGAGCTCTTCTTTTGTCCTTATGCATGATGATGTTGGTTCTGTTAATTTCCTTCCTTCTTTCCTTCCTGTGGATTTTTTCCTCCCCTGAGGAGAAATCAAGCAGATTATCTCAGAGTTCCTGATCTCAGATTCATTCAGGCATGCTCCTCCAGTGTGTGCGTGCGTGCGTGCGTGCGTGCGTGCGTGTGTGTGTGTGTGTGTGTGTGTGGTGAGCAGTCACTACTATGCATGGATACCGTTGTAGGTATTTTAGCTGTTTTCTCCTGCAGCGCCGCGGCGACAGACAAGAAACGCTCCAGAAGGTTTTTCTTCTTCTGCAGCTTCCAGACGAAATGATGTGTCAACATGGGCAACGGGCAACGGGCAACTAATGCAACAAAATTCAGTTCAGTTCTCAGCTGTGGATAAATGATTTCCCTTCTTGTCTCAAATGAAAGTTATTTTTATCACTAGTATTATTGTTGCTGCAGCAGCTGGAAGGTTTTGGGTTTAAATCCCGGCCTGCAGGTTGCTTGTTCTCCCACAGACCAGAAACACGACTGTCAGGCCGACCCCTGACCTCTGACCTCTGTGGCACCTGGTATGACATGGAATAAAGAAACATGGCTGACTGAAGGCATTTACAGGAAAATAATACAAAATTCTGAAATAAATCAAATATTCAAAATGGAATATCAGTTGACAACAGAACGACGGATTTTACAAACATTTTTGTTGCATTTGTTGGAATTTATATCTTGAGCTTTTTCTCTCAATCTGCATGGAGAAAAATAAACTTGTTGAAAATAAATAAGCTAAAAAAATTATGATAAAATAAATCATCAAATATTGCATCCAAAAAATCAAAAACAAGAATTTGATTATACAGTTGAACAATAATTAATATTTGTTTAATAGTTTCAGCAGTACTATTTCAACATTAATCTGCTCTCTTTTCATTTTTCTTTATGAAAAAAATGTTTTACTGTAAAACATTTTTATTTTCTCTACTATAAAAATGTTGAATTATCAGAAAGAAAATGAATCAATGTATCACTAAAACAGTGACAAAAAAGTAAGAATTATTATATGAATTCCAATATATAAAAACTTTGAAAAGTTTTAATATATTCATTTTGAACAAAATAGAATAATGTAATGTGACAGTAAATTTAGAAATCATTAAATGAATAGACAAAATGAAAATGGTTTAAAGAATCATGAAAGAATAAAGGAAATGGAAAATTAAATGACTGATATGTTGAATTAATACAGCTGAAAATGACGAGCAGATATTAATTATTGTTGATCTGTGTGATCAATATTGAGTTTTGTGTTCAATATTTGGCAGATGAATTAATTTATCCACTAATTTATTGATGCTTGTGTTTATTGGAGGTTCAGTCAGGATCAGAGTTCATCCTGGAGCTTTGACCTTTGACCTGACCGGCCGACAGACCATGATGATGATGATGATGATGATGATGATGATGATGATGATTATGATGACGCAGTGAGGGAGGAAACAGCATTAAAGCACAGAGGTGTATAATCCATTCCACTAATAAAGAGCAACAGAAACTGAAGAAAATGTCTGCCGGACTTCTTTCAGCCTCAAACTCAACCGCTCCCCCTGCTGGTCACAGTGCAAACAACCCGGACTTCCTGTTTTCTCAGCGGATCAGGAAAGCCTGATGAGATGCTGCCACCTAGCGGTCAGAGTATGAACTGCCGCATCCCAAGTTTCTCTTAAAATAGGATTATATTTTTTAGCAGTTAAAAGGAGAAAAAGGGATTAATATCAATGTTTATGTATAGTTATTCATAATTAGAAGAATTTATTAGTAGTAGTATTCATCTGTTACTTTTATTGTTTCTTCTTATTTTTCAGAGAAAATTATCAAAATGATAGAAATGTGACAGTAAGCACAGCATGAACTCTGCTGATATTTAACAGCTGTTCAGATGATGGGAAAAGGCGTTAATGTGTCATATTTTATATATTTTAGTTTATAGAGTCAATCTGCGCTCACTGACATCCAGTTCAATTTGTTACTTAGCTTCAATTCATAATTATGATTTATGCCATCAATTAGAAACGGTTTCCATTTTTAATAGTTAAGATATGTCACACATCTAGTTGAGCTGATGCGTCATAATGACGTCACTGAAATAATTATCCACTCAAAAACATCCCAGAATTACAAATCATTTTGAAATTTCAATGAAACAATGAAGAATAAATGTATTTGTAGCTCCATTGTTCTCTTCAAATCGTTTTGAAGAGGATCGTCACTTTGACTGGGGGAGGTCAAAGTGACGTTTACAAAGTAGGCGTGGCACATGCCAAAATTTGCCAAATTCATCCATCCATCCATTTCTTGTTCACCCTTGTCCCTAATGGGGTCGGGAGGGTTGCTGGTTCCTCTCCAGCTACGTTCCGAGCGAGAGGCGGGCCACCCTGAACAGGTCGCCAGTCTGTTGCAGGGCAACTATCGTACCAAGTAAAGGGTAAACAGTACACTGTAACAAATTGCCCTGTATTTTTACAGTATAATGCTGGCAGCAGGGTTGCCAGCATTATACTGTAAAAATACAGTACCCTTACTGTAATCAACTTTACAGTATATTACTGTTACAAAAGAAATCTTTTGATTACAGCACATTGCTGTTTTTATCAAATTTACAGTAAACTACTGGCAGCTGTGTTGCCAGTAGTTTACTGTTTTTCTATGGTATCGTTACTGTTGAATTCACATACAGCTTACTAATGTAAATTTCCAATACAAAATAGAAACATTAAAAAAAAAACACTTAGAAAATGTAAGTTCCATCATGTCAACCAACATTTATTTGGGAAAAAAAAGAACCAACTCAAACACTGACTCATACACAGTCTTTAGTGGGCCACATAATAAAGAAGAAGGTTTTGAAACGACAACTTATGTGTGCCTTAAACCTAAACCTTTTCTACAAGTATGTTGAGGGTAAACTGTCCAAAGTAAGTCGTATTCTGGAAAAACAGCAAGAAAATCACCATCTATTTTGTAAAATAAATTTCTTGATAACTGATTTAAAGAGTTTTTGAATAAAGCATGAATTATTTAATTCATGCTTTATTTTGATTAGTCTGAAATAAAATAAGTATGAAAGAAATAATGCATTGTACAACTCAGCACACTACTTTTTCAATACAAAATACTACTTTTAGTGGAAGTGAGGAACAATATGATGCAACATAAAACAAATGAAACATTTAACTTTCAATCTAAAGCATAGAAAAAAATTGCAAATTTTAGTTTGATAAAAATTTAAATGAAACATTTAGACTTGAATTTTCTTTAGGGCAAAATCAGAGCTCCAACTTCAAATGATAAAACAATGAAACAATATTTGACAACACACTGCCAAGATAAGTTAAACATTGTGCTTGTATGGTCAGAATTACATAATTACATCTGAAGAACAGAAAGTGGGACCCTTAACAAAATTTATGCTATAAATTAAAAGAGATGTCTAAGATTATGCTGACCTTTAAACCAAAAAGAATCTCTCAAGAACACTCTTGTTCAGGGATAGGTTGCCTTCATGCCTGTATAGTTTTTTTTTTGTTTGTTTGTTTTTGCATGGAGGGGCAACAATATTTATAGCCTGGTTAGAAAGTTCTCACTAACCTATATGAAATTCCACTCGAAGTCCATGAGGTTTTTTAGCAGAGTTGAAACACGGGGGTTGACAGTGACCGACTTCTTTTGAACAGTTTTTCCTGTCCTCTTGGAGACGATCTTGCCACAGCTGGCCTTGGTCCCTCTTTCAGGGTTGATATCAAGAAAGCGCCTGAAAATGCAGTAATTTTAGATTAGCATATGATGCTTAAGGAGTCAGGGTTTAAGGTGTGCTAGGAGGGGAAAGGGGGGGACGGACAGGCGGACACAAACCTTACCTCTGGATGAATTCAAGTGTACAAGCAGCCTCTTCTTGATATTGTAGATTAAAGATGTAGTACATTGAAAACAGTGCAGCAAGCCCGGTCACAAAGGTTGGTTGAATGCCCTCACATACAATATGGCTCTCAAGACTGATCATCCAGTGCCCAGCAGTCACACGGTCTTTTCCACCTGAAAAATGAAATTAAAAAAATTATAACAAGTATTGTGACTTCTACAAATGACCTTTACCATTATTTGTAAAACAACATTCATTTAAAGATATTGTGTTTCATGCAATACAAATAAATCAAAACCTTGTCTCATCTGCATGTTATTGTATCGTATTGTCGTGAAAATCTTAAGCCACAATGAGTTTTGTTTTTCTTTGCAAGGTTATGGCCATCTTTATTCATTCTCCAGTTAGGTCATCTTTCTTAAGATTTCTACTGACAACCTAAGAACATATGAGCTAAATCTTAAAAAAAAAAGAACTTTCTACAGGCAAAGTTGATATTGACCTAACCATAAGTGATCTCTGTTGCCACTTAGCTTATCGTGAACTCTTGGGAAAACTAGATACAAATTTGTAGGTTATCTTTGACAGCTGTTTTGTGATCAACTTCCCTTGATTATTTTATTTATTTATTTATTTTTCTATGGAATTAATTTTAAACAAAATTTTAATTTTTCCATCTGTCAAATTCTTTGATCTTTGGCTTTTTGAATGGAATTATAATAGAATGCATGTTATGCTTGACCCCCCAAAAAACCCAAAATAATCAACCAGAAGCTTTTTTGTGTGTTTTGTAGACAATTGTACACTGGTTACACTAAATACTCACTTTGGGCTGCAGAACACATTTTTTAAGAAAATTCTTTGAGGTATGGTGACCTGTTTTCTGTCATGTCTGGTTGTATTATAATTCAAGGACTGAAAAACAAATATAATCATGTCAGTTAACAGTGTACTCACAGAGTAGTATCAGGCGTGGTGTTAAAGGCAGGTTGAAGGTCTTCTCAACATCAGTCACTGTGGCAGATGACTGTAAAGAACAAAGAAATTTCAGTAAGAACATTAGTTCCTCAGGATGAATTCAGATGTCAACAATTCAGTGAAATAGAATAAATATTATGAAAATAAATTAACAAAACTAACATCTGTGGAAAGGATGAGGCCATCTGTGCTCTCTTTGAAATGGGCCATCAGTAGCTGGACAACATGAAGTGCCACCTCAGTATCTTCATCCGGAGAAAAAGTCGCTTTGTTTGTGGATTTGCTTTGGAAGTATTCTATGATTGCTCTCCCACATTCTTCCATGGAAAGCTCAAGGAGACGCAAAACATTAAGGTCTGTTAGAAGCTGAAAATGAGCATAGATGCTCCTCTGATGGAAGAGGTATGGCCAGTCACGTCTGAGATCCTCAATGGCAGGAGCTGGAATTCTGTTAATATGGCGACGTTGTAGACAGAATGTGATCTCCATAAGACTACTGACCTCTGCTCTTTCAATGCCACGTGCACCTTCCTGTCTATATATCTCCTCCAACCTTTGGCGTTTTTGTTCAATAGTGTCATCAGTCTCTTCCGGTGGAAGTTCTGGCTGAAATCTGGTGCATCCATATGAGTCAGTGGGCCCCCTCTTGCAGCCAAAGCTCGACCCAGAAGACCTTGAAGCACGGTGGCGTGCAAAGTTACTGTCACGATTTAAATTTTCAATACGGGTTTTTACTTGGATAAGCAATGAAGTATAACCTCCTGCCATAAGTGAGCCATCTGCAAAAACATCGGCAAAACTCTGGGGGTACTGCCTCACAATATTTCGACAAACCGTGAGACACTGAGAACGTGTGGGGTTAGCCTCATATTTCCTCATTTCATCAACGAGTACTCTCACCATCTGGCGCCGCTCTGCGGGGGTTGGTCTCTTTTTATTGGCAATGGCCGAACAAACCTCCGGTGGCATTTTGTCCCAAGGGACTTGGAATGTTTCTGGCCAAGTTTTGGATATGAGGAATGGAGAACTGTTGTTGCTTGGAGTGCTGCAGTCAGACAAGGAAGTTGATGGGCTGGATGGTGGCAAACTACATTCTAGCAGTGATGGGCTGGACAGTGGTGTGGGGCATGGAAGACTCTGGAGATCTAGAATGACTACTTCTGTCTCTAAATCAAAGAAAAGTTTGTCAATGATTATATAAAGACAGAGATTTAGGAAAAAGATTGAATTAAAGGAAAATTGCACAAATTTACCACAAGCTTATGGCTACTGAACATTTCAGCATTACCTGATTTAAATGCATCCAACAGTTTCCGGAGCTGAATAACAGGCAAGAGGTCAGCCATGTCTTCTTGTTGGACATATTTCAAGTCCCCTTTTGACTCCAATCCAGAACCTTGAAGTCTTGAAATAAGTAGACTTTGAGTTTCCTCTGAAAGATTTGGCAATGCCTTGAGGATGATGCTCTGGATTTCTTCACGTAAGGTAGACATTGATCTACAATAAGAGGATAGCATGATGAAGAACTAGTAATTCCATGCCATCGACAGTGTACTCAGTCAAAGGATAGTAATCAAGCAAGTCATTTTGTTTAACACAGCAGTAGCTTTTATAACTTTGAAAAATATAATAAACACCCATTTCAGGGAGACGAACAGCAAGAAATTTTTCACTGATGAAATACACTTCTGAATTTCTATGGATGAGTATTACTTTAATTTTTCCTACAATGTATCCCTCCTCACAATCAGCAATCACAACGACCATATTCTTTTTGTATTTTGTACCCTTAACATTCACCTCATGGGCAATGAGAGTGTTTTCAGATTCAAAAGTGTGACGTGCAACTGATTCTCTGATGTCATCATTGTAGTCCTCCAACACAAATTCTGTACCCTTCTCAACTACAACAGCCGGTGGGAAAAAGTCACCTGCACTCAGAAAAGCCTGAAGAAGCTGATGTCTCTCAGCAAGAGTTGAGGAAAGGTTCTTAAAATTGTGCAGCTTTCTTGCACATTGTTTAAAGTATGTATGTTTACTCTCAAATCTTAACGTCCATAAACGAATGAGTGGTCCAAAATGCAAAATAAGCTCTGGATAATGACAGAGATAATGATGCTTGGGCTTCATGGGGTAATCAGGAAACATGTGTAGTCTGAAATACAAATATTCATCAATAAGCACTCTTAAACTTGCTATCTGACCAGTCGAAATACCAGGTGCACAGATTAACTCCACAATCTCTCTGAGTTGTAAAATCAGTTGCCACACTTCATTATTTGCTGGGCTTTTTATTTTCTTCCCAATCAAGACTGGCAACATTCTTAGCAAACACCAGTTTTGCCCAGCATGGCCACAAAGTTTCTCACTGTTGGGATTAACCTCACAAGGTTTGCTGGTGGCATCATTACCAAGATAATGTAAGTGATTTATTATTCGATTCAACTCAAGATAAGTAAACAGCTGATTTACTTTGACAAGATGCTTTACAAACAATGCAAGATCAGATGATACAATCCCTTCAAAAAGATCATGGCCAAGACAAGGTGGTAATCCTGGCCGGCATACATGAAAATAGTTCAGATCATTGAACACGGAGTCAAACTTGACACCTCCACTTACAGCTGAATCTCCATCACTGCTCTGAGCATGAGCTTTGTATGACTGTGCAGTTCGATTAGTACCCTTGGAAAGAGGATCAGACTCAAATGATTTTCTGTCAATTTCACAGTACCTACAGAAATGTGAGCTCCGACTGAAATTCTCAACAAAGCCCCCAATGTTGTGTGAACCAAGGTTGTCACCAGCAATAGCGCACAAGGTTCCTTTGCATAAAGTTCCATCTGGCATTTTAATGCCACTGTCCTCAAGATCTTTCAGGTCTTTTACAAGGGAACCCATGACTAAATCTTGACCAAAATATTTGAAATCCTGCTCTTTACAAAGAAGAACAAGTTGCATGTGATCAATGCTTGATCTGTTCTGGGGCAAAATATCAGCAAGAGTGAGGTACACTGCAAGTATCTTGTGTTTTTTCTTGCCAGACCCTAATGGGTTTACCACTTCAAAGGAGTCTTGGTATAAGATCAAACCAAGTGATGAGGTCTCTGACTTGAACAACAAGTTCTCCTTAATATTAGCACCATCCCACACATCTTGAAAAACATCATCAGATGGAGCACGGGAGTGTACTTGTTTGTACTGCTCCCTCACTGACTCACAGTTAAAGAGGGACTCAATAGTTTGCTTGATTGGGATATACTGAGCAAAACATTCTTTGCCTGTCTCGTTTTGACCTAGACAAATAGGCACTGGCTCAACATAATTAAAGCTATTTTTAAACACGGATTTTCTTCTCTGGTCAGTTTTCAGTGTGTTGGTATTGCAAGCCCTCAATAAATCTTCAGTTTTCAGGACATCAATAACTGTTCTTATGTCAGCTTCTGAGACTCCAAGTGCAACCATTTCTTCCCTAAGTTTGAAAAGCATGTGTGACTGGCTGATATCATGTATTTCTTGAAAACCTTCAAGAATTGACTGGATAACAGAGGATGGAAGCAACAACTTAGCTTGTAGTTTAAGGTAGAAGAGGGCTAAATTTTTCAAAAACTGTGTGGCATCAACATTTTCTGGGCAGACATCTGACTGTTCACTGCTTGCATCACTAGGAACAGTAAGATCCATATCACTCAACTGGTCCCCTTCAGTACAGCCATGAGAAGTAGCTGGTTTTACAACTGAAGCTCCCACAACAGAACCAAGTAGACCATCCTCAGAACTGTGCCTGTGTTTTCTAGACATATGTGATGAGAATGTGGATAACACTCGAAACTGCTTTTCACATTGTCTAAATGGACATCCAACTGTTTTCCCTTCTTTGATGTGCATTTTAAGATGAGAAAAGAAAAAGCTCAAATTTTCACAAGTGACATTACACAAGTCAACATGGCATGTTAGTTCAGTTGTACCACATCCTGGCCTAACCATGTGCCCTGCTTTATGATGTCTGTAAACATGTGATTTAAAAGCTGCAAATTTGTGGAATGTCCTTTTGCAGTCCGTCCAGGGACACTTAAAGATTAAGTTTGGAATATTCCTATGAATTCTCATGTGCCTAACATATGCCAATGCAGTGGCACAATCATTGGCACAGATGTAGCATGGAAACATTTTTAGATAAAAAATTTAAACACAGGATTATCAACAATGACAAAAATCACTTTGTCTGTCACACACTTTACAGTTGTTCTGGTTTAACATCAACTTTATGGAAGGTACTGAAAATGTTTGTGAAATATTTTCTGCTGCTTCAACAGACTACACTTTCTGCAAAATACACACAAAAAGTACACTTTGGGGATGTAAGTGAAGACAAACTTTTGAATGTTAAGAGTTAAATACAATAAAGAGACACCAGCATAACATTTAAACAGTTTTCTGCCAAGTCAACTTTGTGAAACTCCAAATTCCCAGTTGATTTCCATTCACCAATTTCACTTTAGCAGCTAATCATAGCAATTCAAGTCAAATTGCACAAAAGAAAGAAAAAGAGCTTCCAAACATGTCAATATTTGTAAATATGAATCATCAAAAAATAACTAAGTAACAATGAAAACGGATTACTTTAATTATTTACCTTCTTATCTACAAGATATATCAAAAAAATATTATGCTAGCTTCCTTATTACAGCATGACAGATTAACTAAGCTAACTTTCAAACAGCTACAGTCTGCTTAAAAATGACAACTGTATGATAACATCATCTGACAAATAAATTCTGCTCCAACTTACCGGATTGGCTCATAAAATGCAGGATTCAAATGGATAGTCCTTGTAAAGAAAATTCTAGAGGTTGCTTCCACATGTCACAACGACGTGTCTTCTTGAGAAATACAGTAGCGTTCTGTTTAAAGAGAGTCTCCTTGCCGTTGAATCTAACATCATTCCCAAAATGCAATGCTACTCACAGTATATTACAGTATTTTATTAAAAACAGTAATAATTGCCCAGAATGCATTGTTTTTCACGGTGCAGTACCGTTTTCAATAGAAACAGTATGATACTGTTCAGTTTTGGCCGTTTTTATACAGCAATTTGTTACAGTGTATTTACATAAAACAATAAATGGTACCAATAAATATTTACATGCATGCAAATCATTATAACTAAACTAATTTAAGATCAATCAAAGCATAAGTGTAACTCCGTGGAGCTTCTTGCTGCTGATGAAAAGGTAAGAAATGAAACCCAGAGAAGTTAATCAGAATCAAAGTGACAGGAAGGCCGGTGTTACGCCGAGAAACGCATCCCGTCTCAGGAGGCGAATCGCTCTAAACGGACTGAAATATGACCGAAGACCGGGAATGGTTGTAACATATTGTGGTGGGATGGTGTTCCACCCTCCCAACTACACACACCAGGTGTAGCGAGTGATTGGTGGGCGGGGCAGATAGCTTTAAAGCTGAGCAGTCCGCTGCGAGGTGCGTGTGCCTTGTTTCCTCACTGTATGTTGGCTGCCCAAGTGGCTGGTGTGCTCGATCCACTCATCCAAAATAGTAAGTGCCATTTTTGCCATCTGGGCTGGGATTGTTGTCGGGTTCTGGTGCAATACCTGCCATGCGTTTCTGCAGCGTTGGCGGCTGCAGTTGGAGGTTGGTGCGGCGAGCGGCTTCCATCCAGCCCTCGCCTGCTGATCCGCTCCCTCCCTGGTCGGCTGTGTCACCACATCTGGGTAAGCTACCTGCTTAGAATTTAATTTATTTTACCTGAATCCAGGGTTAACGAGTTTTCTAATTTAGGATTCTTCCGGAGTTGCAGCGCTTGGACGCTCCTGCTGTCTTGTCTTGTCTTGCCGGTTTTGTTTGGGCCGCTCTCGACTGAGCCTGCTGACGCTTGGGCTGGCGGAACGAGCGGGGCACGACTCCTCTGGCCCCGCGTGAAAAGACATTAGAAGTCGGACAACGACAATTTGTCCCATCGTTTGTAGTGGTTGTGTTCTTTTCTTTGCCGTTTGTTTGCTTATTATTTAAATTACTAATTTATTTGCTTTCCTTTGTTTTGATTTACTAATTTGTTTTCTTTTGCATTGCATGTTTTGTTTGTTCATTCATTTTGTTGGGAATAACTTAAATTGTCTTATTTTGATGCCTTTTCCTTCTAGGGGCTGAGTAGTGGGCCTGAGGCCATGTTTTAAAGGAAAAATGTTTTAATGGAATTTGTTAATAAATCATTGTAGACTACTCCGTGCTCTGGTGCGTCTTGTGTAAAAAGATCAACCCCCTCTGCTGGTCACAATATCTTATCCCAATCAGGGATAAGATAGGAGTCACATGATCACTGTGTGTTTACCCACTTCCTCCCCAAACCCATATTGTGATTGTCAAGGCTGGAAACAGGCGCGTGCAGATTCTAAGGAGAAAAAACGGATTTTGAGGTAAGAAAGTAAATTTTTTGACCTTGACTATATTTTGTTTAGTACTTAAACTGTTGCAGATAAAACCATCTGACTTACATTAGATGAAAGTGTAATTACTCAGGCATTTTCCCATGCTAATTTCAAACCGCTATGCTACTACAGCTAGCTAAACATGGCTGACAGGGTTGGGGTGGGTTGTAATATATCTTTAAAAAGTGTTACAACCAGCCCCTTACATCTAAGAACATTTTGATTTGAATAATTTTACAGAATGCCAAAGACTGATAGAGGTGTACCTTAAAAAGGTTTCTGATGAGGTCACAAAGAAGAGCAAGTCAGTTGCGAAGGCGTGTGGGATCTTTCATGTAGCACTGAGCAGATTCTGCAAATCACTGCAGAAGCTGAGAGAACAGGGTCCAGTGATCCTCCCAGTGCAGGTTATTGCAGCAGCAAAGTCTTCTCTGAGGTGCAGGAGGACGTGTTGGCTGACTATTTGACTCAGACAGCAGACCTGTATTATGGACTGACCCCACGTGAGGTCAGTATATGACTGGTTAGTCACTGGAGACAAGAGAAGAATTGAATACCAGCGTAGGTCCAAGACAAATTGAAAAACTTTTTGTGTCTATGTAATCTGATTTTCTATTCCTCTTTCTTTTAGGTTAGAAAGTTTGCATATCAACTGGCAGTAAATTATAACAAACACCCACAAACATGGGATGAGAAGCAGATGGGTGGGCCTGACTGGTTCACATTATTTATGAAGTGGAATCCTGTCAATAAGGAGTCCTGAGGCAACCAGCCCACAAGTTTTAACCGCCCAAATGTGGAACGTTTTTTCAACAGCCTTGGACAGGTCATTGAGAGATACAACTTCGACGGGAGCGATATATGGACTGTAGATGAAACTGGTGTAACAACAGTCCAGTCACCAGACCGTGTTGTTGCTCGTCGTGGAGTCAAGCAGGTGGGTGCGATGACATCAGGTGAGAGAGGTGTGCTCGTGTCAGTAGCATGCGCTGTGCAAGCGCTGGGAAATGCAACTCCTCCCTTCTTTGTATTCCCCCGTAAACGTTACAAGGAACTCTTCATTCAGAGTGGGCCAACAGGGAGTGCAGGAAGTGGTAACGCCTCAGGATGGATGCAAGAGGAAGACTTCCTCTTATTTCTTGCTCATTTTGCAAAACAGACAAAGGTGAGCCCAGAGAAGAAGGTTTTACTTTTGCTGGATAATCACTGTTAAAGTTATTGATTTCTGCAAAGAAAAGGGAATAGTGCTACTTACCTTCCCCCCCACTGTAGCCATAAACTTCAGCCACTGGATCGCAGTGTCTACGGCCCATTTAAGAAAATGGTGAACGCCGCAAGTGATGCCTGGATGAAGATGAATCAAGACGATGACGATATATGATATTCCAAGTATTGTGAAGACTGCTCTGCCTGCAGCTGCAACACCGAAAAACATTCAAGCCAGTTTCCAATCCACAGGTATTTGGCCCTTCAATCCTGACATTTTTCAGGAGCGTGACTATGCACCCTCACAAGTCACTGACCGTCCCGACCCAGGTACATCACTGACATCTGGAGCTTTCCAGCTGCAGTCTCCACCAACTCAGCTGGAGACTACTACTTCTGGCTGCTCTCCAGTTAATGATGTGACCATGTCCTGTGCTCCAGATGAGCCAAGCACCTCGGGGGTGTCTCCTGGTCAGGCATTCAATCCTCTGGCTATGCGGCCATTTCCAAAAGCAGGGCCAAGGAAAACAACTGGCAGGATCAGGAAGAAAAGGAAATGTGAAATTCTCAGTGACACACCAGTGAAACAAGCACTGATGGAAGAAGATCAGAGGAGAGGAAGCAAAAATGTAAGGAAGAGTTTCTTTGCAAAGAATAAAGGCAAGCAAAAGAGGAAGGAGAGAAAACCTGCCAAGAAAATGTTAAAAGCAAATGTTGAGGATTCTGAGACCTCAGACGATGAATATTTTTGTGTTGTCTGTAAGGAGCCATTTGGCAACTCAAAGCCACAGGAAGTGTGAGTAAAATGTGCCCTATGCAGCCTCTGGGCTACCATCATTCATTTGTCATCACTGTGACTCTCATTAAGGAAACACACACACACACATACACACAGTATATTTGAGTTAGGGTCAGTCACAGAGAGAGAGACATTGTTCTTTTAACCTCTTTTTGAAGCATGTCACATGGTGTGGCCTCTGTTTTTGCTTCTTTTGTCTGATTGTTACAACTTACCCCAGCAGGTGTTACCACCCACCTCGGTAGCAGGTCGGTGGTAACAAAGGAACACCATGTATTTGACATGAACTCATGAGCTCTGTGATTTTCCTGCAGAGGTTTGAATTGGTGCCATTTGTAGATGTGGGTATTTTGTATAAAGGTTTGAAAACTAGCTCAAAAATTCTGTGAGTTAAAGGTTCTGGAGCTAAAAGAGTTACAACGTGGTCTCCCCTTCTCGTGACATCATCACGTTTCTTAACCATGTGAGCTGTAAAACGGAGGGTTTTATTTCGCAGATTAATTTACATAAATCCGGTTTTTACATCTTTATTGAGACAAATGAGTCAAAGTTTTTCAGTGTCTGATGAAAATGTTCTCCACAGATGGTTTGAAATTCCCCGATTTTTCTTTTAACACCATAATAGCTAAAGCATTAAAAACAGAGGCCCGTTATGTAGAACGTTTTATATCATCCTTAGCCGCCCCGCGGGGGGCCGCTGCCGCCCCGCAGGGCCGATTCTGCTGATATCTGCATACCCTCTCTATTTTCCCCAAATATTATCCTATTGATATGAAATTCATACCAGCAGTTCATAGAACTACTCTGATTATGTAGAAAAGGTGAAATCAAGCGGCGCTGTACCGGTCCGTCGTGGTGAAGAGAGAGCTGAACCAAAAAGCAAAGCTCTCGATTTACCGGTCGATCTACGTTCCCACCCTCATCTATGGTCATGAGCTTTGGGTCATGACCGAAAGAACGAGATCGCGGATACAAGCGGCCGAAATGGGTTTTCTCCGTAGGGTGGCTGGGCTCTCCCTTAGAGAGAGAAGCTCAGTCATCCAGGAGGGACTCAGAGTAGAGCCGCTGCTCCTTCACATCGAGAGGGGCCAGTTGGAGGGACTACATCTCTTGACCGGCCTGGGAAACATCGTTCCCAGTCAGTCAACCAGTCGTCCGTCCAGGCAGCCAATCAAAACCCTGCTGTTCCTGCAACAACAGGAGAAAGAACAAACAGCATTTTGACTTTTGGTCTTAGTGGAGCTCCATAGGCCAGAAACCTGTTTGACTTTATTCACTTTGATCTGCTGGAAGTTTTTACATTTTTGGACAAAATAATCTACAGAAACATTTAACACAATAAATATTTAAAACTTCAACTTTTCATATTTTCTGAGGTTTCCAGCATTTTTTCCTCCATAAACTCTGAAAGCTGCTCAGAACCAGAACCACCAGAACCGGAACCAGCTGGGTCTGATTGTTCTAGAATCAGCAGCTGAACCATGATGATGATGATGATGATGATGATGATGATGATGATGATGCAGCTCACATGTTTTCCAGATGAAGTTCGGACCGGTATCGATTCCAGTTCTCCTATTTGAGCTTTTTTTTCTAGATCCGCAGCAGCGGTCCCGGTCATTCTCTGAGTCCGAACCTGCTCCGTGTCTCTGAACGGAACCACCGGACCGGTTCGGAACAGCAGCAACAGAACAGGGTGTCCCGCAGAGGCTGCTGGGAACTCAGGTGTGTCCAGAAGGCTCCGCCCCCTGCTGCTCTCTGCGGTCAGGTACTTTCTGTCAGGTTCCGAACCCAGTTTCTGAACCCCACCGAACAGAACCGACTCTCTGGGTCAGAACTGTGAAGTTCTGGTGGTTCCGAGGGTCTCCCCCCTTTCAGCGCCGCCGCCGCTATTTGAGCGGCAGAACTGACGAACTTCAGCAAAGTTTGACGAAAGAACCGGGCCGTCAGAACCGGAACCGAGGGGCGATGGACCCACTGTATTCTGGACAGAAGTTCAGTCCAACTCGGGTGAGTCCGACACCTGTTACCTTTCATGACGTCACAGCTTCATTTGAGATGGAAGCTGCTGCTTCCTGTCGCGTCCGAACCGGGTCAGTATCTGGGTTCGGCCAGAACCGGGTCAGTATCTGGGTTCGGCCAGAACCGGGTCAGTATCTGGGTTCGGCCAGAACCCATCATGGTTCAGATTCCAGGCTGAAGACCCAGTAAGACCAGTTTGAGTTCTCAGGTTCTGATCAGAAGTTCATGTCTGCTCTGCTGGTTCTGATGGGAAGCAGAAAGTCCAACCCCACATGTTCTGTTAGAACTTCCTGTGCCGATCAAACCCGGCCAAGGTTCTGATCGGCACAGCACCGTGGTTCCACCTAGCATCAGAACCAGAACTGTGAAAGTTCTGCTCAGAGGTTCTGCTGGGTCACCACTTCCTGTTCAGGTCTGACTTCACTTCCTGTTGGAGAATCTGAGAGCAGAAGAGCACCAGAGAGGAACTGACCATCGGTTCTGCTGGTTCTGAACCAGCAGGTCCAGCTGGACCTCCTATCTGACCCGAACTCCAGAGAATTTCTGGACTGATTGTGAGAAGTTCTGAAGTGTGGAGGCTGTTCCTGAACAGAACCAGAACCAGAACATTTATGTGGACGGTTCTGCTCTCAGTCTCGGTGCGTCAGGAAACGTTCTGCTCCGACCGGTTGGACCGGGTGAGTCCGGGAGTCGCCCAGGGCGGCAGCAGCAGCAGGGTGGGTCCGCTCCGACCGGAACAACAGAGCAGCAGAACGGGTCAGACCAGGAGTCTTTCCAGAACCAGAACCAGAACTCATAGGAACCTCAGAGTAAGAAACAGAAGACTTTTATAGTCCAGAACCACCAACAGTCACGTTGGTGGTTCTGGTGGTTCTGGTGGTCAGTGGCAGAGCTGGACTTTAAATCTGGGGGGCCACAAATGTATCCCTCCATTTTCTGACACTTTGTCTCCAGCTAACATTCTGGGCAAGAGGCGGGGTCACGGTGGGGTCACCTGGAGGTCACCAGTCTGTCACTGGGCAACACAGAGACAAACAACCAGGCACACACACTCACACACACACACACTCTCACACACACTCACACACACACACACACTCACGCACACACACTCACACACACTCACACACACACTCACACTCACACACACACACACTCACACACACACACACACACTCACACACACACACACACACTCACACACACACCCAGGGAGAACTTAGAGAGACCAATTAACCTGACAGTCGTGTTTTTTTACTGTGGGAGGAAACTGGAGAACCAGAGAGAACCAGGTGGACAGGGAGAACATGGGCCGGGAATCGAACCCAGGACCTTGAGTGACATGCAGTCAGGAAAAATATAATGATAAAATAATTTATTTTGCTATTTGCCCCCTGTGGTTTGAACTGTAAAGTATTTATTTTTTATTTAGCCAATTCTGAATGTTTTTTTTCTTCAAAATCGCTGAGTTTTCACATTCAAATGTTCAGAGCGCAGCAGGTGAAGCAGCAGGTGAAGCAGCAGGTGAAGCAGCAGGTGAAGCAGCAGGTGAAGCAGCAGGTGAGCCTCAAGCTCTCACTATCTTCACCAAATGCTATTCTATGACAGCAGTTCCTCTTGTCTGTACATCACTAATAAAATGGTTAAAAACATTTAATGTATGAACTGATATTCCATCATTTAGCTTATGTAATATAATGTTCAGTGTTTGTTGTCACCAGCTGTGTGTGACGTGTTTCCTGTGCTGAGCAGCATCAGAACCAGAGAACAGATTGGAGAGGCAGGCAGTTCTCTGGCCTCATGGCAGGGGGCGCTCATGATCCCAGACATTGTGACTCCACAGAGTAAGAGACAGTAACAGCTAGCCCTGGAGCTAGCCCTGGAGCTAGCCCTGGAGCTAGCCCTGGAGCTAGCCCTGGAGCTAGCCCTGGAGCTAGCCCTGGAGCTAGCCCTGGAGCTAGCCCTGGAGCTAGCCCTGGAGCTAGCCCTGGAGCTAGCTACACAGTAAAGGTTTTTTATTAAACAAACTGTATAGGTACATAGATAGAAAAATTAAACAAAAACAGAAACAAGGAGCTAAAACTAAAGACAAACATAAAACATTAAGACAAATGAATATTAATAGAGCAGAATTTTAAAACAAAAGAACAGCAGAGATACTGACAGTTACTTTTCTTGCAGAAACAGATTTCAAATGTTTCAGTGAGGAGTAATAAAGTTTAAATTGGTTAAGAAAAAAATCAAAACAAGGAGTAAAACCTCTCCATTTACAGCAGAGTATGTGATATTTAACAAGTAAAAAGATAATATTAACCATGTCAGATATTTTACTATCAAGACCATCAATATAATATAAAATGTGGGTGATGATTATCTCAGGAATGTCTTCAATTTTAAGGGACAACCAATTTTTAATGTCTCTCCATAGTTTAAAAGAAAAAGGATGATTATTGGATTCTTCTGGACAATCACAAAAGATACAACATGTTGAATCAAATTTAAATCTTTTGTGTAAAAATTCAACCACTGGATAAAAATGGTGATAAATTTTGAAGTGAGTTTCTTTAACCTTTGATGAAATCGGCCATTTTACATACTTGGAGAACATCTTCTCAATTCTAGACAGATTGGTTGTTATCAAGATATTATTATTGTAATCATTAATAATTTAGATTTGAAGGTTGTCACAAGCAGAACATTGTTGCACTTTGTATCAGTCACACTGTCATTCTGGGTAAAGATGAAGTAACATCTGAATATCTGAAGGTGTTTTGATCAGAGCTACAGGAATAAATTTACATACTTTTAAATATTCATTACAAGAACAGTTCAGATCTCTATGATTTAATAAAACACCATTACTATCCATTAAGTCAGTTACAAATAAAATACCTTTTTCATACCAGTCAGTTTTAAAAATAGATTTTCTATTTATCAATATTGATCTGTTATTCCACACTACAGATCCATGTGGGGTCAAAATGTGGCTAAATATCATTTTCCAAAAATGTAAAACTTGCTTGTGAAAATTAGACAGTGTCATATTAATCTTGGTTAATTCAAAATCACATTTAAGCAGGAAATCCAAGTTTATTAAATATAGATTTATTGATATGAAACCACATTGAGTTGGAATGAGACAAAAATATCTTCAATTTATTCTAAAAGAGCCAATCAGAGCCTCAAAATCTAAAGCTCTAATTCCTCCTTTATTATAATATGTAATAAGATCAGATCGTCTTAAATAGTGAGTTTTGTTTCTCCAGATAAATTGAAAGATTATTGAATTGGTTTCTTAATATTCTTATCAGAGATAAAAGCAGAATGACATGGAGAAATTAATTTGGACTCTCCTTCATCTTTGGACAGAAGTGTTTGTCCAAAACCAGTCAGATCTCTAGTGAAACAAAGACTGAAGGATTTCTTCATACCATCCAATGTTTTCCTTCTCTCTTCTAATAATGTCTTTTGAAATCAATATTCCCAGATATTTATAACTGTAATGGAGGCAACAGACGTCTCAGAGCTGGAATGGATCCGCAAAAGTTCACATTTATCAATATTGAGAGAAAAACCAGATGGGTTAGAAAACATTGAAATAGATTTTAGTGCAACATCTACCATAGTTTTATCTCTTAGGAAAATTGTTGTATCGTCAGCAAATTGACTAATCTTGAATTCCTTATCAAACATTTTGATACCATGCAAATTAGAATGTTTCATTATTAGCAATGTTAGCATTTGAGTTGTTAATATAAATAATTTAGGTGAAATTGGGCAGCAAGGTCTGATTCCTCTTGACAGAGAAACTAGGGGTCAAACTCGTTCCCATGGAAACGGAGCTACTTACATCAGTATAAAATAATCTGATTATACGACAAAATTTTTCCCCAAAGCCAAAATATTTTAAGGTTTTTATTATAAAGCCGTGTTCCAGTGAGTCAAAAGCCTTGAAGAAATCCAGGAATAAAATAAAAATCTCACCATCAATAAAGTTACGATAATCAATCATATCAAAAATCAGTCTAGTGATGATGGATATTTCTTCCCTTTAAAAATGCTGATTGACGTTCATTAATAATTGTTCCTAATCCACTATTCAAGCGATTGGCATAAACAAGAGCTGAAATTTTAGGATCTGTACATAACAGAGTGATGGGTCTCCAATTGTCTAAAGATAAAGGATCTTTGTTTTGGGGATCAGAGTAATCAGACCTCGTTTCATGGTGGGAGAGAGATTATTGTTTAAAATACATTCCAGCAGGGCCTCAAATAAATGTTTTTGTAAATCTTTCCAAAAGAAAGTATAAAATTCAGTGGTTAACCCATCAAGGCCTGGAGATTTACCTTCTGTTAGTTGTTGTTTTGTCAGTTGTTGTTTTGTCAGTTGTTGTTTTGTCAGTTGTTGTTTTGTCAGTTGTTGTTTTCCTCCGTCCAGCTCTTTGATTCTTAGTCATCTTCCATAAGGTTTTTAAAATCAAGGTTCATTTTTTCATCAGATTCCTGGATTTCATCAAAAAAAGATTGGAAATTGGATTCTGAATACTTAGAACAATAAAGATTACTATAAAAATTTCTAATTGCTACATTTATTAAATCAGGTCTTCAGTGATGCTTCCATTAATAATTAGTTTCTGAATCTTTTTTTTGGACTGTCTCTGAAGATGAAAAAAATATGAAGAGTTTTTTTCACCGTCTTCAATGAAAGCCCCTTTGCTTTATCTAAAAAAAAAAACATCTAGTTGTGATTTAAACTATGAAGCTGATTCAGTTCTTCAGATGATAAAACTGATTTTGAACATAGAGAATTTATATTGGCAATAAGTTGGGAATGTTTCTGTCTCCTCAGCTGTGAAGTGATTTTTCCCCTTTATTTCTGTTGTCCTAACATTAAATTTAAACCACTCCCACTTATTTAAGGGCAGCAGATCTGTTACTGAAATATCTTCAATAAGGTCCAGGACGTCTGAACAGAAAGTTTATTATTCAGTAGATTAATATTAAATTAACAAGTTTGAAGGTAGTTTAAATTTATTCAGAGAGAAACAAGGTAACTGAACAATGATCAGTTAGAGGAGCTGCTGAAATTTCACAACTTGAAATATTATTTACCAGATTATGAGGGATTAACCAGTAATCCAGCCCAGAGCTCTGGCCATTGAACCAGGAGTATTGTCTGATATTAGCATTTCTAATTCTCCAGCAGTCTGTCAAATTTGTATTAGAGATTAAATTTACAAAAATACCATCATAAATATGATGTTGCCCCCTAGAGGACCAATGGATCCATCTGGAGTTACATTAAAATCTCCTCCTAAAATAATCTGATCAGTGGAATATTTTATTTTCCATTGTTTTATCTTCACTCTGAGGTCAGTAAAAAATATACTATTCATTGCTTTATTGTTGTATCCATATACACACACCAAAATGATCTTATTTCCATCGATCTCCACTATTCCAGTTACCCAGTGGCCATTTGTATCACTGATATGCTCCAACAACCCTAACCCTAACAACCTGGGAATTTATAAAACATAATCACAACCCAGCTGAATGTGACGGACCATGACTAAAATAAATTTGATCAAACATTGAAATTTCCAGAATTTATTCTCCTCACTTGATGAATGAGTTTCTTGCAGAAAAAAACTGTTTGCCTTTTGCTCTTTGCAATAAAGATAAATAGCCTTATGTCTGACTTTATTTTTTAAATGTCTAGTATTAAGTGACAGTAAAGATAACATGAAATAAACACAGTAGTTGTGCAGAAACTAACCTCAGGAACGAGATAACAGCCAATAATAGCTAAATGGAATAGTGCAATAGCCCTTTAAACAAATACAACAATAATATAAATACCAGTGAAAGTAAAGAAACATGGCGGTGTAATTAGTTCCGGGTCCACTCTTCGATTATCGATCAGGGTGAAACCTTCCTTCAGGTTTGCTTCTCCTCCACAGTTTATCCTGGGCGATCCTGTCCTCCTTGAAACTGATGTGCATTTCTTTACAAACTTTAGCATCTTTGGACTTCCTCCAGACCTCATCTCATGGTTCGCATCCCGAACTGAATGATGAGGTTCTGGTCGGTTGTTGGGCGAAGCAGCTCCAGCTTTTTTCGCCAATCTGTGAACGGTGTCGACTGTATCACGCAGCCGATCCACGGAGACAGGAATGATCCTAGTGAGAATCCCAATGATGGATTCCCGTACATCCTCATCATCTTTCTCGGGCGGTCCGGTCACCTTCAGGTTCCAGCGTCTCTTGTAACGAGCCTGGTCTCACAGGAAACCCTCAGCGCTGCGTTTTCTTTTTTGAGAAGGTTAACTGTAGCTTGGAGCTCTGATAGCTCTGATAGTTTCTAGTCCACCTGTGAACTCTGACCTAACGTGTCCTCTGTCCCTGCAGGACTTGGATGTCGGCGAACTGTTCCTGCAGGCGTCGGACTCGAGGGACGTGGAGAAGAAGCCGGGACGCAGACGGAGGCTGTGGGCCGGACTCGGCCTGCTGGTCGCCGCCGGCGCCTTGGCTCTGCTGACCGGACTGCTGGTGTGGCACTTCCACCGTGAGTCGCTTCCTGTGAACGGGTCGGGCCTCTGCTCTGATTGGTTCTCTGGCCAATCAGAGCAGAATCAGTCAGTTCCCCCTAGTCATTCCGGAGGCACTAGGGGGAACCAGGGAGGGTCCAGGGCGTTGGGGCCCTTGCTGGTAGAGGTTCTGCAGGGACGCGGTCCAGAACCTGATGGTCGTGGCAGAACCCGAGCCGTGCCTGACTTCAGTCAGAGGTCGGTTCCCTGAGCTGCGGCGAAGCGGGTAACGTCTGTCCTGCCGTCCGCAGTCCGCCAAGACGTCCGAGTGACGAAGCTCTACGTCGGCTCCGTGGGAATCGGCGGCCGCTCCTTCCGGGCCGACCTGGAGGAACCCGCCAGCGACGGCTTCAGCAGCCTGGCCCAGAAGGTCAGGGCGCAGGTGAGGCGGCTGCCCCAGAGCATCATGGGAAATGTTTCCTGTCTCACTGTCCTCTGTCTTCCAGCTCCAGCAGATCTACAGCCAGAACTCGGTGCTGGCCAAGTTCTACAAAGACTCCACGGTGCAGGCCTTCAGGTCGGTCCCCGACACGTGGTGTTGTTGAAGGTTCTGTTCCTTCGTCCCTGCTGACCGAGTCCCTCCGTGTCTCCAGTGAAGGGGACAGCCAGCTGGACGGCATGGTGGCGTACTACGAGTCCGAGTTTGAGCTGCCGGTCGTCCAACTGTCCTCCCTGGACAAAGCCATGGCGGCTCTGGAGGCGACAGGAAGTCAGCGTGGACGGCTGCTGAGAACCAACGCGGCGTTGATCAGGGGCGTCTCATTGGGAGGTCAGAACCGGTCCGGTTAGCCTGAAGTGTTCTGATCCGGTCTGGACTTGTTCGGCAGAACCTGACTCTAGGTTCTGAATGTTCAACATCCAAGATCAGAACTTCAAAAGTTTCTCACGTTTCAGAAATTCAGAGAGTGAAAAAACCTAGAACAGAACCGGGCCAAACAGGACCAGGCCATTCCAGCCAGGCTGTCAGAACCGTGGGCTGATGAGCCCCCCACCTGGACCAATCAGCCCCTCATCTGGACCAATCACCCCCTCACCTGGACCAATCAGCTCCTCACCTGGACCAATCAGCCCCTCACCTGGACCAATCAGCATGGCCGGCTCTGAGCCGAAACCCACCTTCAACCTCTACACCTGCTCCACCAACAAGCAAGCAGTTGGAATCAAAATGGCTCCCTCTCTTTTCCTCCACTCATTCACAAAATACCTCTGAAGAAATGACTGCAGTTTCTCAAATTCGCAGATGGAATAAATCGGCAGGTTCTTCTTAGCGCTCACTTAGCAAACCTCACTTCATTTGAGCCATCTCCCTCTGAACCAGAAGGTTCTAGATCTAGGGCTATAGATCTAGAGTTGTATAGAGTTATTGGCCGGATCCCTGATGTCACACTTAGGCAGATCCATTTTAAACTCCCTGAGAAATGTTCTGTTGGTTCTGATCAAGGTTCTGTTGTGTTTGGCAGCTCTGGACCCCCGGCTGACCAGGACCAACATGTCTGGTGAGAGACTCTTCACACGTAAACAGAACTTTGGTTCTGGTTCTACTGAAGCCCTTATGCTGAGGCTCAGCAGCAGGAAATGGGTCGGGTTCTGGAAGAGATCCGGTTGGATCCAGGCAGAACCGTTCATCCAAACGTGGCTGATTTTTCAGAGAAGGCTCCGATCAGCGTCCACGTGAGGAAGAACGGCCACATCGATTCTCCCGGGTTCCCCGACGCCCCCTACGGGCCCAACACGGCCCAGAAGTGGCAGCTCCGGGCCGACCCGGGTCACCGGGTCCGCTTGGACTTCCACACCCTGATCCTGGAGGACGACTGTGAGCAGGACTTCATCCAGATCTACGACTCGCTGGCTCCCATCCGGCCCCGCCTCCTCACTGAGTGAGTCCCACCTTTTCTTTCCTCACCTGAACCGCTGTGGACAGGTGAGTGACATCACTGGTGGGCGGGGTCAGAGGAGAGAACAGAAAGGCTCTGCTTCCTGTCCGGTGGAGTCGTTTTGTCTTCAGAAGGTGTGAGGTCTCTCTGTCTCCCCCTGCAGGCAGTGCGGATACCCGCGGGGCTCCCTGTCCTTCGTGTCGTCTGGGAACGTCATGCTGCTGCTGCTGGTCACCAGTCAGGACAAGAACTTCCCCGGATTCAGAGTCTTGTACTCCCAGGTTCCTGCAGCCGGTGGAGGTAAGACGTTCAGATGAACCGGTTCGTTTCTGGTGAACTGCTTTGTGTTCATAGTTCACCAGTGATGTTCAGACGGTTGTTGTTTTTGGGTTTCCTCTTGTTGGACCTCCTGGTTCTGTGTGGTTGTGGGGTCAGTAGCTTCTGTTCTCTGTCCAGTCTGACCTTTGACCTTGTCCTCTCAGATTGCGGCGGAACGCTGAGCGGAGAACGAGGTTCTTTCTCCTCGCCGTTTTTCCCGGCCAACTATCCTCCCAGAGCGGACTGCAGCTGGACCGTCCAGGTGAGTCCTGCCGCTCCGCCCGTCCCTTTCTTCCAGGATTAGAAGAAACCAACGATAAAAACCCACAAGATGGTTTTTACTGGACTAAAGCCCAAACAGTTGCGGGTTGCAGTAACGTCGTTTCTGGTTTTACTGTCAGGTTCCTGAGGGAAGGTTTGTGAAGGTCCAGTTCCAGACGTTTTCTGTGGGGAAGGACGGATCGCCGTGTCTCCATGACTACGTGACGATTGACGAGGAAAGGTAAGGAAGCTTCTGGCCTCTGGGATGTTCTGAATGGAGCGACCACAGAACCCGACCGGATCTCCTCTTCCAGGTTGTGTGGCAGCCAATCAGAATCCTCCGTGTTCATCAGCCAGAGCAACAAGATGAGAGTCAGCTTCAGGTCGGACCGGGGGCTCGTCTACCCGGGTTTTAGCGCCCAGTACCAGGCCTACGACCGTAAGAAGCACCTAATTCTCCCGCTCCAGGCGCAGCTCCTCTGCTTTACCTGACTTGTCTTGCTTACATTTCCCACAATGCATCAGTGGCTGCCAGTGTCACTTATGAATCTGCAATCATCCTGGCCGTGACGCCGGCCACTTTATTAGGCACACCTTGCTGGTACCGGGTTGGACGGCGTTGTGAGACGGTCCAGTGAGGTCATGAGGGTCTCAGCAGCAACACTCAGGTTGGCTGTGGCGTCGAAGGGCCCAATGCGCCAGGAAAACGTCCCCACACCATCACCGCCAGCAGACATTAGCAGGTTATGGGCAGACATTGTAGCCTTTACCCAAAGATGAGGAGCGTCCGCAGAGGAAACTAAAATCAATCAATGAAAAATCCTTTCTGAATATCGTCTCATGGACTCTGAACTCAATGCGTCTCTCTGACCGGAGCTGACGGCGTGTTGAAGAGTTTCGGAGCGGACGCTCTGGAGCTTCTGGTGAGGAAGAGCTTTAAAAACCTTTGGGAGAAATGGAGCCTTGAATTCCAGACTCCATTAAATGCAGAACAGAGGAAACTAAAGAGATGCAACGTTGTGTTGATCCATTTATAGTCTAACCGGGACCCGGCAGTTTATCTTGAGGAAATAAATGACGGTGCAGAAGTTAATCCGACCGTGACATGCGCAGTGTTAACCCAAACCCGCACAACTGATGCAGACACAAAGAATCAAACTGAAGTCATTCAGCGGTTTTTACCAATGGAGCCAAAGACGTTTCCTGCTGCGCTCAGGAGGAGAGCGGCAGATGTGACATCTGTCCGGTTCAGGGAAGCAAAAAGATCCACGTAAAAGCGCGAACCGGACCGCAGGGTCCAAAAGTCACCGGGTTCAACTGATCGGTTTGATCAGCAGATCAACTGACTGATTTCTCTGCAGATACGACCAGGAGGAATTTAAGAAGCTGAGGGTTCACAGACAGGTGAAGTGCTGCTAATTAAAGTTTAATCGTTTAATTTAATTTATTATGAGTTATTGGGGCCACAGTCAGTGGTTTGTGTCACTATGGAGAAAAAGCTCGATGCATTTCTGTGTTTTCTGTGTGATGGATCTGGATTCACAGGTCAACTAGTCAATAAAAAGGAGAAATAGCCCATGTTAATATAATTGTTTTGATGGGAAAAAATAGAACATGACAGATGTTTTTAAAATGCTGTTCGTCAAATGATGGAGAACAAAACTTTCTAGTGTGACCTCTGACCTCTGATGTCTACATGCTTTCAGGCATCAGGTTTTTCTGCCTTGTGATTGGCTGATTCCACATTAGCATTGATGAACAGTTGGACAGGTGTTCCTAATAAAGTGGCCAGTGAGTGGATATTGATAACGCTGAGTCAGCGCTCATCATCCAATCAGAGGAGACGCCGGCGTCTGATTGGACGGCTATAGTCGGCCATTTCCCAGAACACTTATGGATTCAAATCTTTTAATGAACAAAGAGCAGAAAGACGCTGGAGGAGCCAGAGAAAACAACCCATCATCCTCCGACCGCTTCCTGTCGTCTTCTTCAGCGTTTCTGCCAGTAGCAACACCAGGCTGCTGATCACGTGACTCATGATGTCAATAAAATGTTTCCATGTAATTCTACAAAATAAAATATGTAAATACAGCACAAAACCTTTTTCTGTATGTTACTGAAACTGTCGTATTTCCATTGAGCAAATTTATTTTGTCATTTCAGTTTGTGCAGTTTTCTGGTAAATGGTAAACGGAAGCTGATGCTGACATCATGTTTGTCGCTCTGCAGCGCTGCAGCTGCCCTGCTCCGACTTCACCTTCCACTGCCGCAGCGGCCGCTGCATCAGCAAGCTGAACCCAGAGTGTGACGACACGCCGGACTGCGAGGACGGCTCGGACGAGGACGACTGTGGTGGGTGCAGCTCTCTCTCTCTCACACACACACACTCTCTCTCTCTGACGTGTGTGTGCTGGCAGACTGCGGCAGGCCGCCGTACCACAGCCTCCGCATCGTGGGCGGTCAGGCGTCCAGGGAGGGGGAGTGGCCCTGGCAGGTGAGCCTCCACTTCAGAGGAAAAGGACACACCTGTGGAGCCTCGGTGCTGAGCCGCCGCTGGCTGCTGACCGCCGCCCACTGCGTCCAGGACGAGTAAGAACCAAACCGAGCCCAACAGAACCCGGCTGGGTTGAACTACAGGAGGAGGTAGATCAGCTCTCTGATTGGCTGGTGGATCAGTTTCCAACTGGAAGACGTGTCCTCCAGGTTCTAGCAGCTGGGGTTCTCCAGCTCACCGGGACCAGATGGATGTCTCAGAACCGCTGTTCTGACTATCTGAGCTACCCGTCTAGAACTGCTACATCATGTTTACAAACTAAAACTACAGCAAGTTGTTCATGTTAAATACATTGGATAACATTATTTGAGTGACTGAAGTGGAAGCTTAGCAGTTATGGTTAGCTTAGCATTAAAACAATTTCTATCCATGATGAAACCACAAGAGGATCACTTCCTGTATCTGAACATCCTACCTGTTAAAAATGGAAAGCTGTAGATGTTGCACTACTTATTAGAATCTGCTACCTTTTTAAAATATTTTAAAAACAAAGATGTTTGTAAGAATGAATCAGTACCAGACAGCAAACGGGTTTTTATTGGAATTAAAATAGAAAGATCTACAAATACAGATCACCGCAATTCCTTTAAGCACATTAATACTTTATATGTCTGTTATCAGCAGCGGCCACAAAGTGTCACCAAACTGATAGGATATCATTAATATACTGTAATATTACACGGCTTCTATCGCTACCAACATCTATGTAGCAAAGTTTAATAAAAAACTGTGTAATTAAACTAACATTTTTGAAGTACAGGGACGGGGATACAAAGCCAGGTGTAAATAAAATAAATTAAATAAAGCTTACCTTAATCTTCGACGAAATAAAACAGACGAAACGAAACTTCCACAGGAAGGATGAGGAGAAATCTGCTGAGTCAGCAGATTGTGACGTAGCAGCGATGTGCGCGTCACAGGGTAGGACGGATCGATGGGTAGCACAGATAGTTAAACACCTGCATCAGACAGGGTTATGACATCACTCACTTAGATAGATAGATAGATATATATCAGTAGCCGTTAGCAATCAGTAGCCGTTAGCTATCAGTGGCCTTTAGCAATCAGTGGCCGTTAGCGATCAGTAGCCGTTAGCTATCAGTGGCCTTTAGCGATCAGTGGCCGTTAGCGATCAGTAGCCGTTAGCGATCAGTAGCCGTTAGCTATCAGTAGCCGTTAGCTATCAGTGGCCTTTAACGATCAGTGGCCGTTAGCGATCAGTGGCCGTTAGCGATCAGTGGCCGTTAGCGATCAGTGGCCGTTAGCGATCAGTAGCCGTTAGCGATCAGTGGCCGTTAGCGATCAGTGGCCTTTAGCGATCAGTGGCCGTTAGAGATCAGTGGCCGTTAGCGATCAGTAGCCGTTAGCTATCAGTGGCCTTTAGCAATCAGTGGCCGTTAGCGATCAGTAGCCGTTAGCGATCAGTGGCCTTTAGCGATCAGTGGCCGTTAGCGATCAGTAGCCGTTAGCTATCAGTGGCCGTTAGCGATCAGTAGCCGTTAGCTATCAGTGGCCTTTAGCGATCAGTGGCCGTTAGCGATCAGTGGCCGTTAGCGATCAGTGGCCGTTAGCGATCAGTGGCCTATAGCGATCAGTGGCCGTTAGCGATCAGTGGCCGTTAGCGATCAGTGGCCGTTAGAGATCAGTGGCCGTTAGAGATCAGTGGCCGTTAGAGATCAGTGGCCGTTAGCGATCAGTGGCCGTTAGCTATCAGTGGCCGTTAGCGATCAGTGGCCGTTAGAGATCAGTGGCCGTTAGAGATCAGTGGCCGTTAGCGATCAGTGGCCGTTAGCGATCAGTGGCCGTTAGCGATCAGTGGCCGTTAGCGATCAGTGGCCGTTAGAGATCAGTGGCCGTTAGAGATCAGTAGCCGTTAACGATCAGTAGCCGTTTGCTATCAGTGGCCTTTAGCGATCAGTGGCCGTTAGCTATCAGTGGCCGTTAGAGATCAGTGGCCGTTAGAGATCAGTGGCCGTTAGAGATCAGTGGCCGTTAGCTATCAGTGGCCGTTAGCGATCAGTGGCCGTTAGAGATCAGTGGCCGTTAGAGATCAGTGGCCGTTAGAGATCAGTGGCCGTTAGAGATCAGTGGCCGTTAGAGATCAGTGGCCGTTAGCTATCAGTGGCCGTTAGCGATCAGTGGCCGTTAGAGATCAGTGGCCGTTAGAGATCAGTGGCCGTTAGCGATCAGTGGCCGTTAGCGATCAGTGGCCGTTAGCGATCAGTGGCCGTTAGCGATCAGTGGCCGTTAGCGATCAGTGGCCGTTAGAGATCAGTGGCCGTTAGAGATCAGTAGCCGTTAACGATCAGTGACCGTTAGCTATCAGTGGCCTTTAGCGATCAGTGGCCGTTAGCTATCAGTGGCCTTTAGCGATCAGTGGCCGTTAGAGATCAGTGGCCGTTATCGATCAGTAGCCGTTAGCGATCAGTGGCCGTTAGCGATCAGTGGCCGTTAGCGATCAGTGGCCGTTAGAGATCAGTGGCCGTTAGAGATCAGTGGCCGTTAGCGATCAGTAGCCTTTAGCTATCAGTGGCCGTTAGCGATCAGTGGCCGTTAGCGATCAGTAGCCGTTAGCGATCAGTGGCCGTTAGAGATCAGTAGCCGTTAGCGATCAGTGGCTCAGCTGGTGGATGTTTTGTGTAACAACTGAGGTTGTGGTTTCTCCAGTGGGTGGCGCTTGTCGCTACAATTGATAGCCTCCACACAGGCTCACCCACTAGAAGGAAACAAACGCACCCAGTACAACACTTGCATTCTATTGGCTGAGAGGTTGCCAGGCGACGGTACGTTTCTGTTCCAAGTGCGAGTAGAAAATGATTGGTAAGCCAGCAGAGAGGTTTGCTAGTGGAGATTTGATCGGAGCAGAGAGACGAGTTGTGAGCAGAAAGATTTGAGAGCAAAAGTTTGAAGTTCAAGCATCACAAGTTTTGAGAAGAAAAACATGAATCCTGATTTCAAACTGACAATGTGTGCTCTCCAGTTATGGCAGAAAAATTCCTTCATGGATTTCCAGGTTGTCTCTGTGGACACACAGCATGTGACGCTGCGCCGTCGTGACCTTTGACCTCCATCCATGGCGCAGGTATGCCACGGTGGACCGATGGGAGGCCTGGCTGGGGCTGCATGCGCAGGGCCAGAGCAACCAGTGGACGGTGCAGCGGAAGGTGAAGCGGATCGTGGTCCACCCGCACTACAATCGGGTCAGCCTGGACAGCGACATCGCCCTGATGGAGCTGGAACCGGACCTGGTTCTGAACCAGAACATCTGGCCCGTCTGCCTGCCGTCTGCCACACACCATTTCCCGGCCGGCCAGGAGGCCTGGATCACCGGCTGGGGCGCCACTGTGGAGGGAGGTGAGGCGCTTTGGCTCCGGACCGGTTCTACTGGTTTGTCTTGTGAAAGGTCAAAGTTCACGCTCCTGGATCAGATCCTTCCTGTTTCTCAACCACCAGCTGCACATACATTCTGTAGCTGCTTTGGACCAAACCACGCTGCAGTTCTCTAATGTACAAATTTTAAAAAATCTGAATGAGTTTAGCCCACATTGGCTCCAACAACTTCCATCTTATTTTCTTTGTGCTGATGTTAATAAAATATCTTAACATATTCTTCCAGCCAAACTGGAAAGAGAACCAGATGTTCTCCACTCCCACTTCTCCTGTGATAGTCTCCAGTTAGTCTCCAGTTAGCCCACAGTTAGCCCACAGTTAGCCCACAGTTAGCCCACAGTTAGCCTCTTACTGTTATGTTTCTGTTGCTTTCCTGCACGTTTTCCAATCCTGTGTACAATTTTAATTTATCTTATAAACTCTTAGTCGGATGAACATCTGTGTGAAGTTTTGGTTACTGACTGCTAAAACTTTTCAAGTTGTTCAGTCGTGCTCTTATTTTGAAGGGATGAAGACTGTTCCTGTCCAGCAAGAACTTTAAAAATTAAGCGAAGCCGTTGTAATGACAGAAGGCGATGTTGCAGCGATGAACCCGACCCGTTTGCGTGTTCTGCAGGTGCCGGTACCAGTGTTCTGCAGAAAGCCCGGGTCCGGATCATCAACAGCACCGTGTGTCGGACTCTGCTGCGGGACCTGCTCAGCGACCGGATGCTGTGCGCCGGGGTGCTGGGCGGAGGAGTGGACGCATGTCAGGTGAGGCCGGGTCCCGGAGCCCAGCCGGACCCACCGGGCCGGTTCTGACCTGCTGACAGGAGGAAGGAAAACATGTCATGGTTTCAATACAATATGGATCAGGACTCTGCAGAACCTAAGCTGGAGGGTTTGGACTCATCATGGTTTCCTCTGTCGCCCCCTGCAGGGCGACTCGGGCGGGCCGCTGGCCGTCACCGACCCCAGTGGGCGGGTCTTTGTGGCGGGTGTGGTCAGCTGGGGCGAAGGCTGCGGCCTCAGGAACAAACCCGGCGTCTACACCCGGGTCACCCGGTTCCGGCGCTGGATCAGGGACCGGACGGGAGTCTGAGCAGAATCCGTCTGTGGTCGGCATGGTTACAGATCAGCTGCTTCACGAGCCAAACTGCAAAACTCCCCGCTGCTGTTCTCCGACTCGCCAAAATAAAATCACTCTCTTGTTTCCCAAACTTTCTTCCTAATCCTGAGCTTCCACTGGTGGAACATCTACTCAGAAAAAACTGAGGAAGTGACATCATGATCAGGGAATAAAACCCGTCACTAAATAAAAATTTGAGCATTTCTTTTCTGTCCGCTTATCAGGAGACATTTGACTCCATAACTAGGAATCCGTCCACTGGTTGACGGTGGATCAGGTTCCTCACAGCCTTCCTGCTTCGCTGCCTCCTTTATCCAGAGAAACTGAAGGTTTCATAAAGTTTATTTTATGTAAACATATCATTCCATATTTATTATGCCATTCTCTGACCACTAGGTGGTGACAAAGTGCTTCCCTGGTTGGTGTAGAATCTGCATCATCAGGGTTTGGTGGCACTGGACCCCATCTGGGCGGCGTGGTGCCTTCAGGTGAATTAATAGCTGATCAGATCAGATTTTAGGAGCTGGTTTTCTCTCAAAGCATCAGGTCTTTCTGTTCTACTCTGAGGCGTTTACTGTTGGGTTTTTACAGCTGTTGTATTTTCTTTGTGATTTTTGTACTTTCTAAAAACATTTCTCAGTCTCTTCTGCCCTCAATGATTACAGATAAAATGCTTTGCTGGGAGTTTCTGATTAAACTCCAAGTTGAAACCTCGTTGGCTTCGTCTGGTCTGTTCAGAAAAATGATGCGCCATGTTTCCCTGGTGGAACCTGAAGAGAGGTGAAACATCCCACTCTCTAAGGGTCTGTAAATGCATCATGAGGCAGATAAATGTCAGCTGGTAATACATCAATTACAATGAATTACTGTTAAAATAAATTCTAACATTCTTCCACTCTCATCCTGTCGGGGTCTGGCGGTTGCCATGGCAGTAACAGTTTAATATAATTATATTAATCTCTTTATTACTGGAAAGTGTAACTGAAACATTAAAGTATAATTCATCAGATTTATATCTAGGATTTATGACATCACAACAATAAAGGTTTACAGTGTTTTGTCAGAAATTCTGTCAAACATTATGCTGTATAAAGTGTGAGGATAATAAAACAGCCTCCTGACAGCAGAGGGCGCTGCAGGGAGGCCTGCAGGTCCAACCTGAGGTGAGTTCTACCTGCTCAGCAGCTGGACTGGTTCTGTTGGACTTCATGCCAGAACTCACAGGAAATAGGAAGGGAACAGCTTCCTGTTTCATTTGCCAAGAGGAAGTGAGGGTTAATTTCAGACTAAAGCGTTAGTTTGGCGTATTCTATGATCCAGAGAAGCCAAAGCCATGCAGGCGGCCATGACACCTTCACTGTCCATCTGGACCCGCTGATGGCCCACAACAGTCCCAGAGCCACGATTTGAGAAACGCTGCTGAGAGTTTCCACAGGAAAAGCCGCTTTTTGATCCAGGAGGGCGGGGCCAATGGTTAATGTGGGTGGGGCCAGGGGGTCAGTGGACAGGTGGGCCGGTCCTCACCTGGGCCATGTAGCTGATCTTTGCTGTGGACCACGGCGCTGATCCAGTGGGTCAGAACCTGCCTGGCGCCGAGCCGATTCAGCAGGACGTTCCGGTGAGCCCCAGCAGCAGAACCAGGACCGGATTGGTACCGTAGCCAGAACCACCAGACAGCTGTCCGGCGGTTCCACCGACAGCGAGACGCTCCAGGTTCTGGAGAACCCAGCTAGAACCCGGTTAGAACTGCTCAGAACCAGGTCAGACCTGAGTCTGAAGGTTCAGCCCGTTGGATCAGCAAGGCTCCGGGTTCTGACAGGCCCAGCAGCGCATAGATCACCTGGACAGATCCACAAGGACCAGAACTGGATCAGAACCAGCTTAGAACCAGACCAATACTGAGCAAGATCAGAACCGAAACCGTTCTGATCTGGAACCGGAACCTAAACAGTTTGGAAACAGATCAGTCCAGGACTGGATCAGAACCGGATCAGTTTGATTCTGGGTCAGAGTGGTTCTGGTCCAACTCCAAATGTACAATCAGTACATTTCAGTCAGGCTGAGGTCTAGACTTTGACTAGGCCTTTCATGAGGCTCCACCCACCTCATCTCCAGTCGGTGTGACCCAGTAGAACTTGGGGGCGGGGTCAGTGTCTGACCCACGCCGACCTTCAGGTTTGGATGTGAGGAGAGATTCAGGATAGCAGCAATAATCTGCTGGAAGTCCGTCTGTCCGTCCGTTTCCTGTTCACCCTTCGTCCCTAATGGGGTTAGGAGGGTTGCTGGTTCCTCTCCAGCTGTGTTCCGGGCGAGAGACGGGGTCACGGGGTCACCCTGGACAGATCACCAGTCTGTTGCAGGGCAACACAGAGACACACAACCATTCACACACTCACACCTCGGGAGAATTTAGAGACCAGTTAACCTTCAGTCATGTTTTTGGACTGTGGGAGGAAGCTGGAGAACCCGGAGAGAACCCACCATGCACAGGGAGAACATGCAAACTCCATGCAGAAAGACCCCGGGCCGGGAATCGAACCCAGGACCTTCTTGCTGCAAGGCAACAGCTCTACCAACTGCACCACTGTGCAGCCCCTGCTGGAAGTCTAACATTATATTGTAATGTCATCTTTTCTGGAGGTGTACAATTCAGTTCCAACCATAAACCGTCCAGAAAGGAGAGTCTGAAAGCCGAGATGTGGACCTGGAGAATGAGGAGAGACTCGGAGAGACTCGGATGAATCTTTATTTCCTGATGCGATCGTAGAAAACAACGTTTACATCAAATAAAAATATCTTTTGATTTAAAGTTTGTCGTCAGACCCAGAAAAATAAACGCAGACCCCGCCCCTTACATCAATCAACCCTCCAGCCAATGGCAGCGGAGGAGGGGCGGGGCCATGCCTTGAGGAGTGACGACAGAAACATGTCATTGGTCGGCCCAGTCACATAGTACAGGTTAAACAGTCATGTGATCAGGAGCATCATGTATGTACAGAGAACGTTCTGGAGCTTCCTGTCTGCAAAGCATCATGGGACATAATACAAATAGGGTTTTAGCCCCGCCCACCACACTGAACTAATAAAAGAAAAGATCAGCAGATCAGAAAGAAAACTCTAGAACATCAGCGCCACCAGTAGGCGGAGCCAGGGACCACCTGACAGCAGTGTCACACGTAAAGACTTTAGTGTCGTCAGACGGTTCGTGGGGCTTTGGAGCCCCGTTATGGGACAGGGATAGTGACTCAGGATGTTCTGGCCCAAGGAACCGGGTAACAAACTCTGAGGTTCTGCTGAAGCCTCCATCAGACCTCCTCAGGTCCATCTGCTGAGAAGAACCTCAGACAGACAGAGCCACCCACACACAGAATGGGTCGGGTCTGAATGGAGCTTTGGGTTCTGCAGATACCTTCAGAAGTCGGGTCCAGTTCCATCAAACAGAACCACACGGAGCAGCAGGAGGAAATGCTGAGTGATTGGTGTGGTGGAGACATTCTTCAGGTTCTGCTGGTGAGAGAAATGTTCTGGTCCACAAAAATGGCTTCTTGGTCGGACAGAATCTTCCAGAACCTCCTTCCTGCTGCTCAGGATCTTTAAGGCAACTTTGAGAACAAAATGAACTCGGATCTCTGGTAGAAAAATAGTCATGCTGCATTCAGGGACCCGCAGAGGCTGGGAAACCCCATCATCAGGACACAGTCGGCACCAGAACTCAGGCCAAAGGAACCGGACCTCAGAAGTCCCGGTTCCTCATCAGGACCGAGTTTCTGATGGTCCGGGTCCGAAGGGTGGAAGGTCCAAACGTGGCGTCTGTGACCCGGCTGTGTCCAAATCCGAGACCATGTCTGGTATGAGAGTCCGTCCAAGTCGGAGTGTCAGGGAAAGGTCAAAGTGCAACAGGGAAAGGTCAGACCGCAGTGTACAAGTGTACTGTGTAAGTGCGTCCGAGCATGCAGGACACTGCGTTCAGTGGATTCTGATTGGACCGTTCCCTAAAAGGTCAAAGGTCAGACACTGTGTGGGGAACGGATCCGGTCCAGCCTGCGGCAGCGACTCACAGAAACACTATCAAGGCAACGGCAACAGTCATGTCAGGTTACCATGGCAACCACAGCTAACAACAGTCTTCTCCAAACTGGAGAACCTCAACATTAGTGAGAAAAGGTGACCCCACCTTCATCCTCCTCCTCATCCTCAGTAAAGTGCCTCCGTTCAACAACATTTGTCCTGAAAAACATTCAGTTTTTTTTTAGAAATAGTTTCATCATTTTCCAGCTTCCAGCTCAGAAACTTCCTGAATCCAGTCCGATCTGGTCGGAACCACAGCAGGCAGTAGATCCTAAAGGTCAGAGTTCTCCGGACAGAAACGGTCCGATATTCCTGAAACTGGACCGTCGGAACCGCTCTACACCAGCTGGGTTTGAGGTTCTGATCCGATCAGGCAAAACAATCCAGACTTAGCACTCTGGTTCTAAAACATCAGTTTTAGCAAAGATCCATTGTGGATCAACGAGATACCATGGCAACCAGAACCAGTTCAGCGGTTCTGATCGAACCCGCCTCAACAGAACCGATCTGTGGCAACAGAGGAACATTTACAGGTTTGAGTCTAGATCTGAAATCCAGGCAGAGGAACGTGAGCGCCCCCTGCAGGGAGGAAGCAGATGCTGCTCTGCGATTGGTCTGTTGCGGGGAAGGCGTGGCCTTCAGTACGGCCAATCAGAGCAGAGCTCGGTCTGTAAAATGGATCTTTAATCCGACCCAAGTCGGATCAGGAACGTCTGGAGCAAATCCAGCATAAATAAACAGAATCCCAAAGTTCCGTCTGCGCCGACGTTTCCTCCCAGTTCTCAGACCGGTGCGGTGCTGATGAGCGTTGCCATGGTTACAGAGAAGTCAGTCAACCTCCGTCCGGCTTCAGTTTCTGGTTCCGGTCGCTTTGTGTTCCCGGCGTCGCCCCGCATCATTCTGACGAAGACAAGGGCTTTAATGAGGATGAAGGTCGTCCACCTGCCATCCTCATTTTCATGGTCTGGGTCTCCAGCAGGTGGCGCTGCGTAAGCGCCTCAAGATTCGGTCCAAAGGGAGTCTTGGGGTCGGGATCAGGGCTTCTGGGGGCCCGGGGACAGAACCACCGGGGTGGAGAGTCCGTCCACGCTCAGCGCCGGGATGTGGATCTGGTTGCTGCCGTTGGCCGGAAACTGCAGAGGAACAGAGACGGATCAGAACCAGATTTCTGGAGGGAACGGGTCAGAACCAGACATGCACGGCTCTTCCTGCAGTGAAAAAACAAACAGCTCCCCCTAGAGGAAGACCTGCATATTTAAACAGAAACTCAGACCTGGAAAATAATAACTTTGTAGATTTTTTACAAATTCTCCATTGGTCAGCCTTTGGCGCCCCCTGGTGCTCAACCCCAACATCAACCCGACATGTTGATGATTGTTCATGTTTGGAAGATCAGAAAACCTGCTGCAGGGTCAGAGCCTGGCTGAACCTCAACCTGAACAGAACCAGAACAGAACCGGCAGGCTGCTGGAGGTCAGAGTGAACCGGACCCGTGATAACGTCAGCAGCACCAGATGGACCGGTGTCCGAGCCAGAACCCTGCAGAATTTCCTCTATCCTGATGGGGAACAGGAGATAGTCCGGGTCTCTGATGGACTGGGGGCTTCTGGTCCGGTCTGGGGGGTTCTGGAGAGACCCAGGTCCTGTTCTGAGTCCTCACAGAGATAGAAGGATGTGTGTGTGTGTGTGTGTGTGTGTGTGTGTGTGTGTGTGTGTCCAGCTCGCGTTCCAATCCACCAGAGGAACCAGAAGAACTGCCTGAGTTCTGCAGAGTGGCACGCAACCCACTGATCAGGTCCAGTTGGTCAGAACCGTTCAGCACCAATAACAATCAGATTATTGATCGATGTTCCAGTTATTGATCAGATCGGATCCAACCAGCTGCTTCCAGTCTGGATTTAAAGGAACTCAGGGTTTCAGTTTTCTGGAAGTTTGTTCCAGATCTGTGGTGCATAGAAGCTGAATGCTGCTTCTCCATGTTTGGTTCTGGTTCTGATGCAGAACCAGAACCAAACAGAACCAGCAACTTGATCCAGCAGCAGTGAAGGAATGTAGAACCGGGTGGTGTCTCCATCTTCCTGGATCTAGTCAGAACTCCAGCAGCAGCGTTCTGGACCGATGGTTTGACGGTCATGTTGCTGTGGGCTAGGTCTATTACCTGGAAGGACAGCTTGGCCGGGGAGCGCGGGGCGATGGGACTGAGCGTGCTCCAAAAGTGGATGGTGGAGGGAAGAGCACTGGGCGTCAGCAGCACCGGGGTCTGAAAAACATGAACACAGAACCTTCTAGAACTTTTCAGAACCGTCTGGAGACAGCAAGCTGCTAGAGCGCCGAACTAAGTCGGAACGCCTTACTTAGCTAACATGCTGTCCGTAGCATATTGGCTAACATTCATTCATGAGTCATGAGGATCAGATCAGAACTATGCGAGGCGGTTCTGATCCAGCTTACCAGGGCGTGGGATGTGATGACGGATGGGGTCAGAGTGTTGGCAGCGCCCGGCGCCAACAGACTGTTGACGGCGGCATTCACCTGCAGGGGGACAGGAAGTGATGTCAGAGCTGTGATAGATGGAACGGCGGGTCACTCGACCCGAATCATCAGAACCTTATCCAGGGAGAGGCCGGGCGGCAGGGAGGGCGAGGACGGCAGCTCCAGGATCCGGGGCTTCTTGGGTTTGGGAGGCCCGGCGCAGGACGGCGAGGTCGATGCCGAAGATGAGGCGGAGCACGTTACTGTGGCAACGGAGGGCTCTGACGGGAAAATGGAGATAAGCCCAGAGAAGAAGCAACAGAACCGGCAGCTGGACCGGCTCAGCAGGGTTCTGAGCCGGTCCAGCCGGTTCTTAATATGGAGAACCAGGAAGTTACCTGCTGGAGAGTCCTTGGCCCCGCCCCCTTCCACTTCCTGCTGGGAGTCCAGCCCAGGAGGAGGGGGGCTCTCCACGATGGTGATGGGCGGTTCTGGTTCTGCTGGGCCACAGACAAGCTGGGGAACCTGGACGGGTCAGAGGAGAGCTGGTCACACCCCGCTTCCATCTGAACCAGAACCGGGCCTTCTGGATCCGGCGGCGCTGGCCCTCACCTGGTCCGCCTGCTTCCTCTGCAGGGTCACCATCTCCAGCAGCTCCTCCTCCGACGGCAGGTTCTCCTCCTTGATGAGGGGAGGGGGCGGGGGCGAAGGGTTGATGATGACAAACACAGGGTGGGACGGGGGGGCCGAGGGGTCATCCAGCAAGGGGGTCGGCGGCCCATCGGGGGCGGAGCCTGGACCTCGGCCCGGACCTCGGCCCCCGATGGGAGCCAAAGGGATTAGGGGAGCGAAAGGGGGCGAGTCGCCCACGCTGGTGAGGTAGATGTGGGGGGGGTCGCTGAGAGGAGGGCCGGGGGGGTTCTGGGGAGGACAGAGGGGGAGCGGATCGATCAGAACTGGGTCAGAACAAAAGGCGCAAAGGCAGATGGTTCTGACCTGTGATTGGCTGATGGAGGCGGTCTGCGGGCTGACCGCCGGCACGGGGCGGGGCGAGTCCACAGCGCCACCAGCTGGAGAGGAGGGCCGGCCTTCTGGCAGCAGGCTCACCTGGGGGGAAGACACGATGAAGACCATCGCCCCTCTGGCTGAGGAAGAGGAGTGATGAAGAGGCCTCACCTCTCTGGCCTTGGGGGCGGGGTCCGGCTGCAGCAGGAGCTCCGATTTGATTGGGCGGGGGTTGGGCGGGGCCTGCAGGGATTGGATGGTGAAGGTGGAGTAGAGACCAGATTTCATGTAGTCGTTCCTGGAGCTCTTCTGGGCGCCGCCGGGCGCCAGGCGCTGCAGATGACACATCTTCATGACAACCGGCATCAACCAGGTTACATGATAATAAACAAGACGCCGTACCTGGGCAGAGCCCTTTGACTGGCAAACTGAGGCCACGCCCCCCACGCCTTTCAGCTGGCCGATTGGGTCGCAGGCGTCTTTCTTCGGGACCTCCTCAGCGCCGCGAGGCCCGTCTGGCGCCGCCGGGTCGGGCTGGCTCACAAACTTATAGACAAACTTCTGACCGCTGACCTTCTTGATGATGTTCTGCAAGAAGACCACAGCGGCATCAGTAACCAGGTTCTGGTTCTGAGCTACTTGGACCTGCAGGAACTAAGCAGCAGTACTCTTCTGCTCATCAGCGTGTTCACCTGGTAGCAGCAGCACAGCCCGGCTTTCCCTCAGAGGATTGTAGGCCTGGCGGGCCGCCAGGCTTTACATACCCCGCCAGGCTAAGCCTTGTGTGCTTTCTTTATTACTAGCTTGTAGTAAAGCATTGATTAATGCCTGGTTTTAAAGTGAGTTAACTGGACTTGTAGCCATTTATTTGTGCCCATTGTTGGACACCACATGGCCCCATGGAACCTTGCAGTAGCGGTAGCTTAGCGCTCACCTTGTCGTAGTAGTAGCGCAGTGCGCGGCTCAGCTTGTCGTAGTTCATGTTGTGCTTGTTCTTGCGCAGCCCCCAGAGGCGGGCCACCTCCTCTGCGTCTAGCAGCTTGAACTCTCCGTCCTCGCCGGTCCAGGAGATCAGGTGGCGCTGGCGCTGGTCCTCTAGCAGGTGCAGCAGGAACTGCCACAGTGTGATGGACGGGTCCAAAGCTAGGGGAGCAGACAGACCGGTCAGACATGGACCGTTCCAGAACCGGAGCTGCTAGTTTGAAGGCAAAATAGAGCTGGACTTTTCAGAAGCCAGAAATGAACCAGAACTGAGTATGAGCCCGACATCGTTCTGATCCGACTGATCCAGAACCGGTCAACGGCCAGTAAACACAGGAAGCTGCATGTAAGCAATATTATCTGAGTGATGAGAACAATAATCAATAGTTTTATTAGTTCTCACTTTATCGTCTCATCAGTTCAACACAAACGTTCAATTAGTAAAAGTTATTAAACTCTAACAGACGATCATCTGGGATATTCTGATGCTAACAGAACCAGTAATGGATCAATATGTTTTAGCAGAAGCAAATCCAGCTGACAGTTCTGGTTCTGATCTGTTTGGGCCTTTATGTGTGTCCTGTCTCATTGAAAATTAAAAGTTCCCTGTTCAGTAAAATATGATCAAGTTTGACCCGGTTCTGATCCCGGTTCTGAGCTGCTAGCATCAGAAACACATTCAGCTATCAGTTGATTATTAGTTTCATCACAAAACATCTTTATGATCTCTGGTCTCCAGTGAGGAAGAGGAGTAGATGAAGATGCTCTGGACCATCTGGACCCAGAACCATGGCTGTCCTGCACAGACAGGGGGCGCTGCAGGGCTCTTCATTGTCCAGAACCAGAGGAAATAATCTTCTCATGTGAACCAAAGTGGGTCAGAACTCCACTGGTAGCAAATGTTTCTGCTGGTTCTGATCCAGCTCCGTCCAGCTGGTACGGTTCTGGTATGGACTTTCAGAGGAACCAGAACCTGGATGTCAGGGAACCTATAGGTCACAGCGAGGTCATCTCCAGAACCAGGAAGTTCAACTTATCACTCGGGTCGGTCCTGCACAGTAATCCAGATCGCTGGGGTTCTGGGAGCCATTCGGATCCTGAACCAATCCAGCTCCATTTTCTAATCCAAGAACAGAACCAGTTCGACCCTCAGACAGAGAATCCCTGTTGTATTACATCCTGTTGTATTACATCCTGGCGGTCCGCCATCCTTACTAACCCCCCCGCCAGGCCAAGCGCTACTTGTTTTGGATTTTAGGAAAAAAAATTAATTTAAAAAATCACTTTTTTTCCCCCCTTTTTAAAATCCGGATTGGAAGCGTTGCTCTGAGCGTTTCACTGGTGGAACAGATTAATTCCTCAAATTTATAGTTGATGCATTCAAAGCCGGGAGAGCGGACCAATCACACAGCTGGCGCCTCAGCGCCCGGCCATTGCTTGCTCTCCTAAGTTGACCTCAGCACAGATCACGCGCCTCCTTTCACTCAAAGTGGACTCAGGCTGACCTGTATTAATTTTCCATCAACCCCGTGTGAGGAATCATGTTTCTTTGGAGAACTTTACATCAAGGTAGGAGCTTAAAACCCACCGTGTTAGCGCTGGTTGTGCAGCTCTATGAACCACAGGAATAACTTGTAGTCGCTGTGAGAATGATTTATCTTTGTGTGCGGCCTTTCCATCTCACCACACTGCCCAGCGTGTGGCGCTGTCGCCCTGTAAAGCTCATGTTTGTGTTCCCGGTTGGTCGGAGCGTCGGCGGCTAACGAACCAGCGCTAACCTCATCATGCAGGTTCAGCCGGTGAGGAGCTTCACGCTCTCCTCGTAGTCACGCTTCCCGCTGGTTTTATATTATTTTAAGTATTATTTTTCCAGTTACACGATGCAACAAACCATATCAAATGCTTTGTCCACTAGTCAGAGTTCATGTGAGATCTGAAAATCTCATCCCTTAAAGTTGAGCAACCAAAACGGTTTCTGTGACTCTTTTCAGGTTGGTCAGTTAATCTGCAGCATTAGCAGCATTGAATTAAATCTCAGTTTGTTGCTCATCTCTGCTCAGTGCAGCAGATTGAACTGATCCTGCAGGGCCGGTCCAAGGCTGCATGAGGCCTGGGGCAGAATCTGATTTAGGGGCCCCTCTTGCTGCTAAAACATCAGCAGCTCTAACAGCTTCTGAGTTGATTTAATCTGGGAGGAGGGAGGAGATTAACTGGCCAACCTGAAAACAATCGGGTATAATTACAGTTTATTCATTTGTATTTGTGAACAAATAAATTAAACTCAAAGATTAAACTCACAGCATCAGATTGTTGCTATGGTAACAAAACAATTTAACTTTGAATATTGTTCTTTGAACTTTTACAAAGTAAACTTGCCAACTCCATAAAATCCTACATTTAAATGTTAAACAATTTAAATCTTTTAATTTATGTTGAAACCATTAAATCAAATTCAGCAGCTTTGATCATCTCAGTAAATAAATGTTACTTTTATAGATCTTAAATGTTGACATATTAACATTTATGGCCCCTGAGCCCGATGGAGCCGCTGACTTGATTTGGTCTAAACAAATTGCAAATAATTAATATTCATTTTAATTATACTTTTTGATTTGTTGTTCAGACTAGTTTAAATAGTTTCACTGGAGATGTTTTCCAGTAACATTTAATGACCCAGTAATATTTTTACATTTCCCGACTCGCTGCTCAGACCACAAGGAGAACCAGAGGAGAACAGGGTCTATGTTCGGACCAGAACCGGGCCTGGCGGCGCCTCTCCTGCCATCAGAAACATCTCATCTCACAACATGATGAATGCATCACCGTCACCATGGTAACATGCTAATATTGCATCACAAACAGAGAGTTTACTTATCAACAAGATGAAGAGCCACATCCTCTTCCTCCTCAAGCTAATCAGGATAATAACAATAATAACCTGGAGAGACACTCAGTGACCAATCACAGCACAGAGACTCTTTGGGATGATGAAAAAAATGAACGTTCATTAATGTGTTTTTGTTCAGGCAGAAAGGAAGCTGCTGCATCTGATTGAAACACACCAACACCGCTTACTTTTTAAACACATAAATCAATCTTTATCAACTTTACCAGAATCAACTTTGGGTTGTGAAGAAATTTGACTCCAGCTGCCTTAAACTGGAGAAATGCTATCTTAGTCTTTTCTCCTTAATTTAAACCAAGTTAAAGCATTTTCACCACTTAGTCCAGGGCTTCAGGCTCGACTTTAATCCACGCAACTGAACGCAAATTTGAAGCGGTTTCTGTCTGGCCCAGAATCACCAGCAGACGGACACAGAGCCACCTGAAGCTGCAGGCCTCAGCAGCTCACCTGTTGCTACCTGCACACACACAGCAGCGCTCACCGTTAATCAGCGGGTTGGACTCCATCTTCTGAGCGGGTTCAGCCTGTCAGCAGTCACACCGCCTCCATGCTGAGGCTGTCGGCGTCGTGTCGCTGCTGCTGCTGTTGCGGGTCTGTTTGCGTGCAGAAGTGTCACAGTGGAGCTGAAGAGGAGGCGGAGGAGGAGGAGACGTTCAGCCGCTTCTCTGCCGACCTGCTGCCGTTATGTAACCGCTCCGAGTTGCCGCGGTGGGGCTCCGCAGCCTCCATGCTAACTATCCTCTGGGGAGCACAGGGTCCAGAGAAAGCAGCACCGCTATCAGCGAGTCCTTCTGAGATCACCACGCCCAGCAGGGCTGACCTGCGGTGGTCCTGGATGAATCCGCGCACCGGCTGAGCGGTCTTTCTCCCGCAAACAAACCTGCTGACAAAGCCTGCTACCACGATAAGACAACTGCTTCCACCGCAAAATCAAAGCAAAATAAAGTATTTTATCTTCTCAGAAAATGAAAACGAATATCTTAAAAATCAAACACCTACTGCTTTTATAAGAGTTTCCGCAAGTTCAAGGTCCAGTCACAACAGAAGCTGTTACTTAGCCTAGCCTTCCCGCTGCTCTAGCAAGGAGCTATTAGCCTAGCCTAGCTTAGCTTAGCCTAGCCATCAGCTCTAGTAATGAGCTGTTAGCTTAGCCCCCGGCCTCTCGGTCTGCGTCAGATCCAAAACATCTTCAGTTTCTCGGGACCGTCCACGCACCTCCGACACGGAGGAAAAGTAACGGAGAAGATCCAGTCTGTAATTCGATAGATGTGTTCGGGGATAACCACTGAACTCCCGAGTTTTCCCAGTTTGTTTCTGGTTACGCCTCTTCACAACTCTTCATCACAGTCAGAGAAACGGCGGTAAAGAGAGGAGTTCCGGTGGAGTCTGTCAAAATAAAACTTTCAAAAAAGATTATTATTTTTTTATTTTTTTTGCTTGACCAAAAAGGTGAAGCTAAAGAATGATTTAAGCTCAGTGTATCTTTCTGTTATGCTGCATTGTTTGATTTTATGTTGTTGTGCTTCTTTAAAGCATATTTGAGTATTTAGAAAATACAATATAAAATGTACTAATACTATTTACAGAAGGAACCGTTTTAATCCAACTGGTCATACGATTCTGAGTAAAAACTAATAATGTTATGTAGTTTTCAGCTCTCCAGTTCGACCCTACGGATCCCCTTAAGGGACATGCAGGTATTTTTTTTCTTTTTTCTTTTTCTTCGCAGTAATCTCCAGGGTCTCATGTTCAAAAAGACGCTCAAAAAATGTGCGGCGCCATATTTTACGCACAACTCGGCATGTATAAAAATGAACTTTGCGTCATAGTTTGTAGAAATATATGCACACTTTTTCCCTGGCGTGAAAATGTGCGGCTAACTTTTTCTGTGAACAATAATAAACTACAAAGAGTCAGAACTCTCCTAAATCTACTGAAATCTGGCGACATTCAGTTATTTAGACAAAGTCGCATCAAACCCCGTGATTTCAATATTTTAGTGCAAATAAGAACCGTTGCCATGGTTACTGCTTCACGTGGCGACAGACTTCCTGGTATTTCTATTAATTTACATGAAGTTGTATTTATGGAGGCGACGGGCGGAGCAGCAGCTGCTCTGTTTCCTGTAAATTAGCATTTAGAAAGGAAAGGTCTGCAGGCTTCATACATCTGAATTTTATTGTCCGTACGTAAAGTTTTAGTGTGAAAACTGCGCAGAGTTTTATGCGTGAGGCCTCTGGTCATTTCATGCGGTATGACTGGACGCCGTAAGCCTTTCTTACGGCCGTCCGACTTTCTGCTACTATTTGAGGTTTTCAGGAGGTTTTTCCATGTTTGTCCATAAGTCGTTGTGAAATATCTAGAGTTTTATATCTTTTTCTTCAGAATAGAAATGTACCACATTGCTTTCTTAGGTTCAGTTCAAGCCACTTCCAACACACAATCAACTTTGACCCTAAGGAGCAGACGCTCACCAGACAGGACGATATAGAGCTTTACTTTGAAGGGAAGCCCGTGTGTTTTGATATAGTTTCCGGTGGGAGCGCGACATTTGATGCAGGACAGTTTCTGCGGCAACAGGATGGAGACGTCATCAGGAGCTGCTGCTGGCGAGGAGCCGCAGAGCAAGGCAGAGAAAAGCCTGCCAGATTAATTTAATCTGCCTTTATTTCCAGTTCATATTAATCTGGAAATAAAACTTCAAAGATTCATTCTGCTTTTTACTTCCGGTTAGAAGACCTACAATCCTGGAAAATATAAACAAATATCAGAAATTTACGAATGAAAAGAACAAATAAATGAATGGTTAACAAATGTGCCAAAAATGAATTTTGAAAAATATCTTAAACAGTAAAGACCAACAGATATCTGAACAAAATATGTGAAGAATTAATAAAAGTATCAGAACAAGAAAATAAATCTGCATTTTAGTTCAGAAGAGTTGGTCAGAATTTCTTTCTAGAAATAAAACAATCCAGATGAAAGTGAACTTTGACCCCAAGGAGGCAGCTGAAATGGAAAAGGTCCACACTATTTCAGTTCTGGTCCGACCCGGTTCAGTCCATTCTCATGTTAATTTAAAAGCTGCTGCTTTCTTCCTCTGCGGCTAATTCAGCAAGCCGTTACCATGGAAACAAGCTCCACGTTGCCAAGCATCTGTGAGAGCAGTTGAGATCCGACAGCACCGGACCGGTTCCGAACCCAGCAGGCTGGGCTTTTACTGAATCAATAGAAATCCCGAAAAAGTTGTTAAATATCCTGAAATATGTTTTATTAAAAAGAAGAATATTTACAAAAACATCAGATTTATTAATAAGGCATCATTCAAAGAGCTCATAATTCAACATCTTCTCAATATTCACAACTTTAAGAACAAGAAAAATAAAACTGAGCCCAACCGGACCTGAACCGGCCTGCAGGGTTCAATAACCAGAATAGTTCCAATTCATCTGGTTTACAAAATGGATCTGTTGGAAATCCATTTAGAATTTAGAGACCAATTAACCTGACAGTCATGTTTTTGGACTGTGGGAGGAAGCCGGAGAACCCGGAGAGAACCCACCATGCACAGGGAGAACATGCAAACTCCATGCAGAAAGACCCCGGGCCGGGAATCGAACCCAGGACCTTCTTGCTGCAAGGCAACAGCTCTACCCACTGCACCACTGTGCAGCCTCCTGTTGGAAATCAGCATAAAATAAACTTCATTGCATTTTAGGTGAACTTCTGTAAATATGTATTAGTGACTAGAAATGATCAAATAAGGAGAAACATTTTAAATCAAAAACACACCAAAATAAAATCTAAAGGAAAATGTCAAATAAAATATTTTATTGATCCCTTAAAGGGGGGAAATTGTTTGTCCTAGGATAAAACTAAAAATAGTTACAATAATCAATCAATAATCAATCAACCAAAGCAACAAAATATTCTCAAATTCTTTATTACATTTACAATAAAACATAATAAACAGCAAAAAGACGAGAACTTGTTCATGTTTGTTTCTTCAGCTTCAGTTCAGCTGCTTCTCTGTTCAGACAAAACCACTTCTGACATTTTAGTTTGAAAGGTCTAAGTGGTTGGAAGACTTCCTGTTTGAGCAGCAACAGGAAGTAGATGTCATCAATGTTTCCGTTCACATCTGAGAAGAAGTTGGTTCCACTGTGTGTCCAGTTGGAGATCATTTGCCTCCTGATGAAGAAGCTCCTCCTCCTCATCATCATCAGCCAATCAGAGCTGAGCAGCAGCAGCAGACTTCCTGCAGATGTCTGGGAGTTCCTCCAGCCCCTGCAGCTCCCGCAGACCCTGGACAGAAGAAGAAGAGCGCAGCCAATTAGATCTGCCCAGAGACAAACTGGTTCTACTGGGACTGGTTTAAGACCCGACGGTCCTCTGGGTCAGACTGTGATCAGAACCGGTCCGGTTCTGCAGATGAACTTACCTCCAGCACCATGCGGATATTGGCTTTTATTTTGGCGGTGTCCTTGGTGAGCTGCTCAGTGAAGCTGCAAGCAAACACAGAGTTAGCATGACTAGCATCTCTCATTAGCACAGTTAGCATATATCATTAGCATTGCTAACATCTCTCATCAGTGGATCCTGTTAGCATCGAGCTAAACCGACTGACCCTGTAGAACTCTGACATTTACATGTGAAAAAGATGTTTTAAAAAATGCTGATAAAGTGCTAAAATTTAAGTACGGTATATAAAAAAAGTCTAATTTGAATTTTTCACATTTTATATTTTTAGACAATATTTTAGTATTGATATAAAAAGTATTTTAAAATCTGGAAGTATAAAAACATCTTGCTAAAGCATCAAAATCACAGGGAAATTTTTCCATTTCTAAAAGAAAATTTACATCTGGAGAAACTTTTCAAACTTGAATAATTTGAGACAAAGTGAAAACAAAAATCAATAAAATGTTAAAATCAATTTCAGGAAGTAAAATTTCAAAAATATTCTCTATTGCCGTTGCCATGACAACGGCGAGCGTACATCGTCAGCTGATTGGTCTTCTTGTCGATGAAGCGGAGCGCCTCCTGGTGGCTCATCTCCACGTAGAACCCGAACCCGACCAACACCAGAATCCTGGACGGATTGTCCCTGAGGAAAGGAGACGAGCCGGTCAGAACCGGAACCAGAACCAGAGCCGGCGCCTGGATCATAAACACCTGGCGCCCGTCCGGGTCACATGGCCACAGGAAGGGGCGGGGCTTACACTCGGGCCTGAACGAAGAAGCTGCAGCCCAGATCCACGTCTGCCTTCAGCCGCTGAGGCCCCGCCTCCTGCAGGAACACACCGTGACGTCACAATGACGTCACTGTGACGTCAGAGACGGCCAACTACAGCCACACAATATGAAAGGGAGGAAAAAAATAAAAAAGATAAAAAAATATGAAAGGGAGGATTGTCTGAGTTCATAGAAACATGGAGAAAACAAACTTACAAATAAAATATAGAAGAAATGTAAATCAAAATGAAATGTGAATTAAATGTCTAAAAAAAAAAAAGGAAAGATGTGAGAAAAAATTTACAATAATCCTTTAAAGTAAAACAATAAAAGATTATTTTAATCCCAAAATAAATTAAATATAACAATGGTAAAAATCCTGAATATTTCTTTATCCAATCTGAAAATCAGCTTCGGCTCTTTGTTTGATCAACAGACTGAAGATCAATAATCCTGAGAAACGATAATCAGGAGCTGATTGGTTGGATTTTGTTTATTCAAAAGAATAAAAATTAAACTACGAGGCAGCTTCTGATTTCAGGTTATACTTTCATTTCATCTCCTGGGATTATAATTCAACTCCTGAAAGCTGTTCAGGCCACAGCGCCCCCTGCTGGAGAACACGTGAGGAGCCGTTTAAATCGGGGAGAAAGGAAAGGTGTGGCAGAGTGAGACCTCTGTCCTGATGGAGGATCTGTGCAGCTACCTCCAGACTCTGGATGGCGTTCTTCAGCTGCAGATAGTGAGACATCTTCTCATAGAGACGATCCCTCTGCTCCAGCACCGCCCTGCAAACACCACAACACCAGAACCGGGTCAGAATCTCTGTATCTCTGTGTCCAGCAGAAGCGGGACTGCCTCCATCTTGATCTGCAGACAAGGTTCTGGTACCGGGTTCTGGAGGACGGGAACAGTTTTCACTGAAGTCCAGAAATCGATTACAAATGGAGAAAGAGTTCTGATGGTCCGGGTCCCTCGGACGGTTCTGATGGTTCCAGTCCAGGTCGAGCCGATCTTCAACCAGATCCCAAACATCAGCTGACATTCTGAGGAGCAGAACCAGAGATTTTCTGGACCGGTTCCGGACAGAACCTTCTGCTCCTCCTGGCAGCAAGAAGCTCTGAGTGACCGGAGAACATCTGGAAGCGTCACGGTGGGGCAGCAGGACGTCCGGTTCAGGACTGAGAACTTGGACCGGACCGGACCGGACCGGACCGGACCGGACCGGCCCGTCTTACACCACAGTCAGGTGGGTTTCCGGTCGGATATCGGCCGTGGAGTCAGCGGCGTCCAGCGCCAGCCGTTCTGTCCAGGAGCTCAGAGGTTCAGTTAGGGACCGTCTGCAGGTCCTGGTCAAATGTTGATCTAAATCAGTAATTCCATTCAAAAAGTGAAATTTGTGCATCATATTCATTCATTACACACAGACTGATACATTTCAAAGACTGTTTTCTATTAGTGTTGATGATTAGAACTCAGAACCACAAATTCAGTGTCTCACAAAATTTGAATTTTGTGGAAAGGTTCAATATTGAAAACCTCTGGTGCTCCACACTAATCAGATAATTAACTGAGGTTTCTATTAAAACCTGCAGATGCTTTTAATTGTCTCTCAGTTCAAATCTGCAGGTCACATGACTGCTGACCTGACGGCTGTCCAGAAGACGACCTTAGCTTAACAAGCTGGCTGTTCAGAGTTCAGAGTTCAGAGACATTCATAGAGGTGAAGGGAAAGAAACCATGAGGTGGAAACAAATGGACAATCAGGAAAACCGTCCTGGAGAGGATCAGGAAGTAACCATTCCTCAGGTCAGACCTGAACCAGAAACAAACGTCTCAGCTGGACTGAACACAAACTGCTGCTCTGTTCTCTGCTTGAAGTGAATTCTGGAGGAAGAGCAGAGCGCCAGAATCCGTGTTGCTCGAGGTCTAGTCAAAGTTTCCACAGTCAGGGATGGTTTGATGCCATGTCATCTGGTGCTGTTGGACCACTGTCTTTTCTGAGGTCAAAGGTCAATGCACCTACCAGTACTTCCTGCTGCTGACCAACTTTATGGAGATGCAGATTTAATTTGTAGGCAGGACTTGGATCCAGAACACAGAGTCCAGAACCCAGTTTAAGGTCCGTGGTGCAAACTGGTGACCACCAGACCGACGGACGCCGCAGGCCGGCGACGGACGCCGCAGGCCGGCGACGGACGCCGCAGGCCGGCGACGGACGCCGCAGGCCGGCGACGGACGCCGCAGGCCGGCGACGGACGCCGCAGGCCGGCGACGGACGCCGCAGGCCACGTGGCTGCAGAAACCAGGCAGAAGGAAGTACTCAGCACTGAGAGCTGAACATGATCACACCGTCCTATTGGCCAACATTTCTAAAAAGATTTTTTTGTTTTGGTCTTCAGTAATACTCTAACTTTCTGAAATACTGAATTTGGGGTTTTCATTAGTTGTCAGTTCTAATTATCACAAAAACATTTGAAATATATCAGTCTATGAGTAATGAATGAAAATAACATACAAGTTTCTCTTTGTGATTAGAATCAGTGATTTAACTTCATGATATTCTAATTATTTGACCAGCAAATGTGGATTTCTTGCCTTGTGACCAACTGACAAAAAAGAAGAAGTGGTAATTCATGCCGTCACAGGAGGCACTCTGTTTTAAATTTTTAAGTCATACTCAATCTTTCAAATAATTTTAAATTTTTTTTTTCTTCAATAGCTTCCAAGTTATGTGACCCAGTGACACAAAATTACTGTGAAATTGTTCTACTAGGCTGGACAGATGAGGCACTACATTTTACTTTACATTTTTTACATTTAAAAAAACCCTTGGTTTAAGAATAAAAAGGGTGAAAATGGAATAAAAATGGTCACAAGTGTAGGGCAGTAGCTTAAATATATCAGTGGATGTCACCAAAATGTTAGATTTGTTCTTTGAGTTATGGAAATTGGTAAAGTGTGTCCGTTAAAGAACGCCGTACTTGGCGTCCGTTACGGTGCGCTGGCAGTACAACGGTCAGTATTTGCTGTGAATTCTGAAGGTAAGCAATACTGACCGCCAGCTCCTCAATGTAGCCAAATGTTACTTTTAATGTCCAAATAGTTAGTTTTGTATCGTTTTGTCTTTTTCTTCTTTTTATGTTGACACGGCAGTATTTGCTGTGAATTCTGAAGGCGAAGCCGCTGCGCTGTCGGGTGGCCGAATAAACGATCTGAACCACGATCGCAACCCGTGTGTGTCCGATTCCTGCCTCAAGTTTCCTTCCGACAACAACAATTAAAGAAAAACACAACGCAGAGTCTAAGGAACAGCGAGGTCTCATCCCACACTTAAAGGGTTACACAAGGAAAGAAATCTATGTACATCTGCTACTCAGTGTTTGGTTCACAAATTTGTAGACGGTCCCTAACTGAACCTCCGAGCGCCAGGCAGGGAGCGGAGAGAACGGCTGGCCGAAATTAGCGTTCATAAATCGGATCAACCTGGAGCTAGACGCCGCTTGCTCCGCGGAGCGTAAATATCCGACTAGAAACTAACCTGACTGCGGTTCCTCTCACCACGTCTCTATTTCCTTCTGGTTCCGATCCACTTCTGCCAGGTAGAACCTACAGAACCTTCAGTTGATCCGATTCTGCTCAGAAACTCAGCTTCTTCTTTAAATCGGTTCGACCTAACTTCCGGTTTGTTCGGTCCGGTCTGGCTCGGTTCGGATTTGGAAAGAACCGAACCTGTTTCTGTCTAGTTGGTAACATCGGGTCAGGCTTACCGCAGGTCTCTCCTCAGCACGTCGTTGATGAAAGCTTCATATTGCAGAACCTTCTGGTCCAGACCACCGGCAGAACCAGCAGGACGAGCCATCATGTTCCGGTTCCAGTTCTCGAACGCCCGAGCCGATCCAGATGAAATTCTCTGATCCCGAAGAGGACTTCTAGAACCCGAACTCTCTTGTTAGCACAACTAGCATGCTGCTAACTTCTTCTTCTCTCTTTTTTTTAACATCTTCTTCTTCTTCTTCTGTTGCGTTTTATGGCACTTTACACACTTTGCGCATTATCGCCATCAACTGGACGGAGATGTTACTTCAAAAATTAATTTTTACTATACATGTTCAAAAAAAAAATAATAATAATAATAGTAATAATTACTAAATTATATGCAAACTTATGCACTCACTCACACACACATACATACTAAATCTTCTCAGCTAGTTTTGTATCTTTTAAATATTTAATAAGTGCTTGAATTATATCATGTGATTGATGTTTCCCTAATAAATTAGTCGTAGTTACTGAACTCCCCATTACCCTTTCCAGTTCTTTCCTCTTTTTTATATATTATATATATAACCCTACAATAAATCAACACATGTTCCACTCCTTCTGTTTCCCCGCTATCAGAACAATCACTTAATGGATGTTTCCCTATTATTATTAAACCACTATTTATACCCAAACCTCAACCTGTTCATCCATATTTCCTCTCTCCTATTCATTATGCTATTATTTCTTATGATTACCTCCTTCTGTATTTTATGTAAATATCTTCCACTTTCTCCTAAATTCCATCTCTCCTGCCATATATTATTTATTTTATCTTTAATAATTACTTTTATTTCTGCTCTACTTAGTGGGACATTATAGTCAATTTCATTTGCCTTAACTGCTTCTTTACCTTTTTATTATATGGCAGTTGGCAAATAACCTATAGGTGTGTTACCTGTTATAATCTGACATTATATGGAGCTGAATAAATGTTGTGTTTTTCTTTAAAAATATGCTCCATTCCCATTAATCCTGTTTTAACCATGAACACTAAACTGGTGAGACTCTGTTTCCCTTTACAGACGTTCGCAGTATGTCCATACCTTTGACATTTATGACATCTGAGCTTTAATATAAACTCATGTAACCAATCAGAACTCTATCTTTAAATCCAGTAGTGCAGATCTACTGTCCATTTTCTCCCGACTCCTAAAAGCCTGTAATCTGTCCTCCTTTTTTTATTTTCTTTAGCTCCTCCATGTTTTCTCCTACAGGAATCCCTGATATTACTCCTTTTACTCCTCTTTCTTCCCCATCTACCTTTATTTCCAGCACTTTGTTTTTAAGCACCATTTGTAATTTTAGGGCCTTATTTTTTTGCTCAGTATTTTTACAAATGATAAGTCGGCTTCCATCCCTTAAGACTTTAGTTAGATCTCCATCTCCAATAACTTTTTTAATCCATTTGACTGATAGGATTTACTCCAATCATATCCTGTCCAGCCTTAAATGTTAATATAACTTTAAAATCTTCCATCATAAAATATTTGATCAGGAAATAAAAATTTCACAACTTGCTGACGATACAACAATATTTTTAAGAGATTCTAATGAAATTCCTGTAGCTCTGTCTGTTACAGCTAAACTCTCAAGCATGTCAAGATTGAAACTCAATCTAAAAACATGTGAAATCCTTCATTTATATTCGACCGCTGTTACTGAAATTTGTGGTATCCCTGTAAAAAACACTGTAACTTACCAAGGAGTTAAAATCTCCACAGTAACATGTTTAATAATTTTACCCTTGTTTGTGAATCTATTACAAATAAACGTAACATTTGTTTAGCCAGGGATTTAACTAGTTATGGTAGAGTACTATTAAGCAAAGCAGGATTGTCCAGGGTGTCATATCTTTTCTCGTCACTAGATGTCAGTAAATCGCCCTGCTCTGAATACCTTATGGTGCCTTTTAGAGGCTAGTTGATTACATTTATATTCATTAAAAAGCCTCCTGCTCCTCCTCTGTGTAGAATATCGTTTTTTTATATTTTCATTTTCTTTACTAACTTTTACTATCTACAATTTTCTCAGTAAAAGTTAAACTATTGTTGCTGATGCATTGGTTTGCTATCATCACGTCACGTGACTGAGTTTCTGGGTTTTCTGACCAATAGCGGAACGTCCGTGTGACGTCAGTAGGTTAGCTGCTCAGAGCTTTGAGTCTCAGCTAGCTTACCGCTCGGTTGCCATGGTGACGATCTCTGCGTGTCTGGTTTAGTGATCAGTTTGTGCGAGTCTTTGCTCAGCCAGGTAGGAACAGCTCTTCCTGTCCCGTTTCTGAGGCACAGCTAGCTTAGCCGCACCGTTACCATGACGACACGTCATCTTCAAAGCGGGGTTTCCGTTCAAATGCGCGTTTCTTTCCGTTTGTTCTCCGCAGCCGAAAGATAGTAACGGGTTTTGTTAGAGTCGTCGTGAAAAGAACGACTGATTCGGTTCGAACTGAAACGAAAAGAACCTCTGAGCTCCTTAAAGTGATTCATTTGTGCACGAGGTTCTTCCTCTATCACTGCTCACCTGGAAGACTCCAGGTTGATTCTGATTGGTTGTTCTTCACTACAGAGAGTAGCCCCGGTCCGGTCCGGTCCGGTCCGGCAGACATGGAGCAGTACAGCATCCTGGGTCGGATCGGAGAAGGAGCTCATGGCATCGTCTTCCAGGCCAAACATATCGAGGTATCTGGGCTGTTTTGAGTCTGGTTCTGTTCCGGTTCTGGTTCGGCCCATCAGGTCTCTGCTGTGTGTCAGACAGGAGAGACGGTGGCCCTGAAGAAGGTGGCTCTGAGGAAGCTGGAGGACGGGATCCCGAACCAGGCAGTGAGGGAGATCAAGGCCCTGCAGGAGATCGAGGACAACCAGCATGTGAGTGATGGTTCTGGTTCTGGTGGTTCTGGTTCTGGTGGTTCTGGTTCTGATGGTTCTGGTTCTGATGGTTCTGGTTCTGGTTCTCCTCAGGTGGTGAAGCTGAAGGATTTCTTCCCTCATGGAACCGGTTTTGTCCTGGTCTTTGACTTCATGCTCTCTGACCTCTCTGAGGTCATCAGGAACTCCCAGCGACCTCTGACCCCGGCTCAGGTGAAGGGCTACATGATGATGTTGCTGAAGGGCGTGGCCTTCCTGCACCAGAACTCCATCATGCACCGGGTCAGCGCCGACGGGTCGTCACTTTACGTCTCATTTGTTTTCTAAACTGAAAAAATTTATCAGAAAAATGAGAAATCAACCAAATATCACAGTTCCCAGTGTTCCCACAGTTCCCAGTGTTCCCACAGTTCCCAGTGTTCCCACAGTTTAAGGAATCCATCTGCTTGTGTTTCCTGTCCAGGACCTGAAGCCTGCCAACCTCCTCATCAGTTCCTCGGGTCACCTGAAGGTGGCAGACTTCGGCCTGGCCCGGCTGTTCAGTGACCAGGGGGAGCGGCTCTACAGCCACCAGGTGGCCACCAGGTAGGCAGCGGAGGCTCCGCCCCCAGAGGGCTGGTTCATAACACCAACTGCTGGTTCACTTCCTGTCTGCACAGGAAGTGAACCAGCAGCATCTGCATGGGCCATGGCGTCCTAGCGGACCTGACCCAGAAGTGTTTCCTCTCTCCAGGTGGTACCGAGCCCCGGAGCTGCTGTACGGAGCCCGGAAATACGACGAGGGAGTTGACCTGTGGTAAGAGGCTCTGCGGCGGTTCCGGCGGACCGTGCGTGCGGCGGTTCCGGCGGACCGTGCGTGCGGCGGTTCTGGTGGACCGGTCTCAGGCTCTCTGGTTTCAGGGCGGTCGGCTGTATCTTCGGGGAGCTGCTCAACTCCTCTCCTCTGTTTCCCGGGGAAAACGACATCGAGCAGCTCTGCTGCGTCCTGCGAGTTCTGGGGACGCCGACCCGGGACAGCTGGCCCGTAAGAAACATACCTCACCGCTCAGCAGAACACACAGTGTCTAGAACCAGAACCGGGGTCAGAACCAGGCAGGCATCAGGCCCGGCTCTACCTGAACCCAGAAACAGGAAGGTTCTGGTTCTGATGGGTCCACCTCTGGCCTGCTTCCAGAACCACATCTAGTCCTGATAGAGTTCTGGATGGACTGACGGCTTCTGTCAGCTTTGGGTTCGGGTGGAGTTCTGGCTCAGGTTCTGGTGGACGATGAGAGGTTCTGGAGATGGAATGATCGGAACCGCTCATCTGACCAGAACAGGAACCGGAACGGAGCCCTGAGGAACTTCCTTCAGACGTGTTCAGGTTGAGGATGACCTTCTGGATGATGTCGGTACCCGGCTGAGACCAGAACCAGAACCAGAACCTCTGCCTTCTCTCCTCCAGGAAATGGTCGAGTTGCCAGATTACAATAAAATCACCTTCAAGGAGAATCCAGCGATCCCATTGGAGGAGATCGTCCCTGACACCTGTCCTCAGGCCGTGGACCTGCTCTGCCGCTTCCTGGTCTACCCGTCCAGGCGGCGCTGCTCCGCCACACAGGTGAGCCAGGTGGGGGTCCAGGTGGCTCGTTAACGGACCATTCATTAGTGGAGCTGATCTCTGATTGGTTGTTTCTCCTGAAGGCTCTCATCCATCCCTTCTTCTTCTCCTCTCCTCTTCCTGCTCACCGCTCCGAGCTGCCCATCCCTCAGAGGGGGGGTCGCCCTCCCCGCCAGCGCCTGCAGGCTCCGCCCACCGACTTCTCTGTGGACCTGCCCCTGCAGAACAGCGTGGTGGACCCCGCGGAGCTGCAGCCACACGCTTCCTGCCTCTGAAAAGACTTAAAGTGTTGGAAATGAGAACTGAACTGAACTACTGAACTAAACTACTGAACTACTGAACTGAACTACTGAACTGCTGAACTGAACTACTGAACTGAACTACTGAACTACTGAACTACTGAACTGCTGAACTGAACTACTGAACTGAACTACTGAACTACTGAACTGCTGAACTGAACTACTGAACTGAACTACTGAACTGAACTACTGAACTACTGAACTGAACTAATGAACTACTGAACTGAACTACTGAACTGAACTACTGAACTGAGTTTGGTTTGTTCATTTTGCATCAGCTGCTTTGTGAAGTGTGTAACTGACTTGTTTCCATGGAAACCAGTGGTTGGTCTTCATGAACTCCAGTCCAGAATGAGGCCTGTTACTGGTGTTACTGGGAATGCCAGTAAAGTCTTAACTCCCATCTTCCTCCCAGTATGAATGAGCTGGAACAGAACCTTCTGGTTCCCTCAGGATGATGGTTCTGGTTGGATACATTGGGAGAATCCCAGTCCTCCCAGTATGGAAGCGGAGCACCAGGCAGGACCGTTTGGACCCAAGAAGCTTCAGAGCTGCTCTATGATGTTGCTTCATGTTTGGTTTCATTACCAAAAACCACAGAACAAGAGATGTGTGGGCGGGGCCATCGATGGGCGGGGCCATTGGTGGGCGGAGTCATCGGTGGGCGGAGCGCTGGCTCCTCTCAGAAGGAGCAGACCGAGGAGCAGCTCCTCAGTCCTCTCTGTTACATCAAAGATCATCTACGACCAGACAGAGTTCTCACTCTCAGAAGAACAGAGAAGATGTCAGGTGTGACTCCGTCAACTGATTGCTTGTCAGATTCTTCAACCACCAGGGGTCAGAGGTCACCAGGCTTCAGGGTGAAGGTCAGGACCTGCAGTGTCTGCTTTCTGTTTTCAAAGAGTTTTTAGGACAAATAATCTGAGTATCAGGTGAAATGTTTTTATTTGTGCTTTTCCATGTTGTTTCTCTGTCACAGTGGAACCAGTTCAGCTCCACTGGTTCCCAGTCAGTTCATGTCAGGATTCAGCCTGCAGCTGGGATTAATCTGCTGTCCTCTGGTTAATCCAGGAGCCAATCAGGGACAATCTGGAGCTGCTGCCAGCGCTGCGGCTCCTCCGGGCTCCATCTTTGGTCCCTGCTGGGGTTCCTGTATGTCAGGACCCGTTTGTCTTCACGCTCCTGGGGCTGACAGCTCACCTTTGACCCTGACCTGAGTTTCCTTACATATTTTTGTTTGTGACGATGTTGTTGCGTCTGATTGGTTGTTGCAGTTCGGCGCTGAAGCTCACTGGTCGGCCTCTGATGAATCTGGTCTCCTCAGGCGGCCTCACAGATTGGACGACGCCAGCTGTCTGTCACTCGGCTCCGCCTACAGCCCTCCACCTGTTTACTCCTTATATGGGCATCCTGGTCTGGCTCCGCCCCCTGCCTTCCTGTGCCCCTCCCCACCTGAATGGGACCTGCTCAGTCCTTCCTCGTCTCCGGCCTGCAGTGAGCCAGGTGAGTGTTTACCTGTGGCTGTTCTGGCCTGTGACTGGTGGAACCCTGAGCGGCTTGTCTCTCTGCAGAGCGCCGTCAGTGTTTCAGCTGTGGGACCCACAGCGCCCTCCTGTGGAGGAGGGAGGCAGCAGGAACGCACCTGTGTTCCACCTGCAGCGTCCGACAGCAGAACCTGCCGCTGCTGCGGCCCAAGAGGAGAGCGGTGAGGTCACACCAACTGGTTACTGTAGAAACAGATCCAACTGGGGGCGGATCCAGAGCCTGTTGCTGGAATTGTGACAAGGTTCTTAGAACCATAGAACTGGGTCAGAACCGGGTCAAAACCAACCCAGTGAAAAGCTGCTGCTTCATCCAGACTGGAGGAAATTCAGCCCTCCTGCTGTCCAGCTTCCAGCCAGCAGGAGGCGCTGTGTTCAGGCGTTCTCAGCGTTCCGTCTCTCTCTGCTTCCAGGCGGCGGCCAGGAAAGGAACTCAGTGCTCCAACTGCGGGACGGGAACCACGTCTTTGTGGAGGAGAAACGCTGCAGGAGACGTCGTCTGCAACGCCTGTGGCCTCTACTACAAACTTCACCAGGTGACGCCTCACTTCCTGCAACTTTGTACTGACAGCCATCTTGATAGGTGGTTGGTATGGCAACAATAAACAAGCTACAAGCTTAGAACCAGCACTCTCCTCTTATATCGCTTTCAACTGCGCTGCCTACCAAGATGGCGGTTCTATCTTTTCCAGTTCATTCTTGTGGGAACTTTGTATTTTTATCACACAGAAATAATGAACTCTGACCAGAGAAGTTTGGAGTGGTGTAACGTGTGACCTTTGACCCCTCTGTCTGCAGGTGCATCGGCCCCTGGCACTGAGGAAGGACAGGATCCAGACCAGGAAGAGACGATCGGCCAATCAGAGGCCAGGCAGGAAGGGAGCTGACCAATCAGGGCCCTGGGCTGGCCTGCTGTGGTGAACCGGACCGGTTCTGTGACCCGGTTCCTCTGAGGACGAGGATGATGTGGAATAAAGCATGTGAAGCTGGGTTCATGTGTTTGGTTCTGTTCTGGTCCGTTTGGACCTAGCTGGGCAGCAGAGGTAGATTCTCCTGCCTGGAGGCAGACAGTGAAGGCATCGCCCCCCCGCCGCCCACGTTGTGCAACGCAGGAGGTTCTGGTTTTCCGGAACCAGACAGAAAAAGCCAAGAAAGGAAAAGGGAGAAGAAGAAGAAAACGGTTGGTGGTCTGAGGCCGAAACGTCTGAGAGGCGCTAACGGACCCAACGGCGCCAGAGACCACAGAACACACACCTCACTGAACACACACCTCACTGAACACACACCTCACTGAACACACACCTCACTGAACACACACCTCACTGAACACACACCTCAGCAAGGTCTATGATGTCTTCAATAAAACTTTTCATTAAAACGATGCTAACATGGAATAAATGTGAAGATGCTGAGTGAAGCTCAGGATTAAAACCTTTTCATCGGTTCTGACAGTAAAAACTGAAAATTCAAACCTGAAAAATATCAGAAATAATTTATGAATCAAACAAATGAAAGAGGAAACAACAAACGGTGATGAAGATCTGAGTCCAAAACTCCAATCCAGAGAAGAGGAATAGAAAATGTGGCCTTAATCAGATTAAATCAACGTTTCTGGTTAACTGATCAATGGTTATCAATAATGTGTCCGTTCAGTTTTGTCAGCCGATCAGACGCAGAGAGGGGGGTCAGAGGTCACGGCAGGTCAACAGGTTCTGATGAAGGACTCAACTTGCTGCAGCAGGGAGTTTGGTAATCTGACAACTTTCAGATTAACAAACCTGGATTAGAGCCTGGCTGCTTTAACATTTACTAACTTATTTAAAAGTTAGTAAATGAATTATTGATCTGCATCTTTTTAAATTATTGAAATTATTTAAATTATTGCTGTAAAAATACTGGGATGAAAAATCTTCAGAATGCAGATGTAAAGTAATCAATATCTGGATTGATTGATGGTAAATCTACTTAATCTATAAAACTTCCCAGGTCTTCAAAGTAAATATTAAATATTATTGAGGAAGTTCTTCAGCTGAATTCATTTTCTTAGGATTTTTTTTAATGAATTTATGGACAGTTTGTATTTTATTTATTGTTTATTGGGTAATTTATTCATCCTAAAGGGATGAACATGAACATTTGTTCATTTTATCTTCATTAATCTCGTCTGGATGTTTTTCTAACATAACTCGAAAATAATTTTCCAAGAATTTTTTTTCTATCTAAATAAAGGATCATTTGATTATCGATTCGTTTTGAATGGATCCATACTTCCAGAACAGCTTCAAGTCCAGTTCACAGTTCTTATTCCAGGACCGGGAGCGTTCTGTTCGGATGGTTCTGTTCGGATGGTTCTGTTCGGATGGTTCTGTTGGTTCCGCAGACGCTCCACTTCCATCCAACAAACTTTTAATAAACCGATCAGCCTGATTGATTCGCAGACCCGCAGTGCGCATGCTCGGAGGCGGGGCATGAGCGCCACGGGGTGCTGCTTTCAGGGGCGCCTCGGAAAGAAAATAAGAAGGTTTTGTCGGATTAAACGCTCCTTGGGTTCAACTGAACGTTCACCAGAAAGGTGTCGGTCAACACTGAAGAGGTGGTTCGTAATCTCTGCACTGATTCGTCAGCTCGTGCGTTCGGTTTCAGACCGGATGCAGTTAAAGACTCGGCTGGAGTCTGTGGATTCCGACAGCCCTGAAGGCAGCAACGGAGCAGAGGAGGAGTAGCTGAGGGTCTCGGAGCGGTGAGTCCCGTTAAAGTCCCGTTTATTCCTTCTGGTTCGGGGCTTTTTCCGGTCCCGGTCCTGAGCAGGCCGAACCGGACCCATGGGGCGCAGCGGGCCGGAACCGGGACGTCCTGAGGCCGCAGCGGGAGTCCCACGCCGCCGCCGAGGGGCAAACATGTCTGCTCCGGGGCTTCGCGCGTGCTTACGAGGGTCTAAGCGCGTGCACGTCATTGAGTGACAGGTAAAGCGCGTGCAGCGTGAGGTTCGGTCCGGTTCGGGTGGTCTCTGGGTTCTATTTGGCTGCAGGTTCGGTCTGCAGGGTCCAACAGCTGCACGCTCCATTAGCGGACTGCAAGTCCCAGAATGCTTTGCAGGAATCCTGGGAAAGTTTTCCGGATCCAGTATAAGATCCTGAAGGAGCGAGGCGTTTCCGGTTCTGATCTCTGGTCCAAACGGTCAGCTCAGCTCCTCCAGAGGTTCGGGTTACCATGACAACCAACCAGAGGCCAGCTGAGCCGACAGGCTGCGTCCAGCTCCAGAGCAGGGTGGAGGCTCCGGCATGGTGTGGGGTTGAGTTAATGCAGCGCCACCTGGAGGCTCTCAGCAGCATGACGGCAGCATTTCTTGTCTTTGACGTGTTTGTTTCTCCTCCAGGTGTTTTGATCAGTCTATTGATTGATGATTGGCAGCTCATCAGCTGATTGGCTCATGATAACAACCAAGCAGAATGGACTCTGAGGCCACGCCCCCAGACCGCAGGACTCATCCCGATTGGCCATGTTAGCAGAGGGGACGCCTCATCCTAAGATGGAGCAATTGGACGAGCTGAGCTTAGGGGCGGGGCTTGAAGTGGCAGGTGAAGTGGCGCCATGTGTGTGTCGTGTGTGTGTGATGATCAGCTGATGGTTGAATCTGTTGTTTGTGCAGAGGAAGCAGGACGTGGTGAGGAGGAGGAGTTCTGTGACCAGCCTGAACTGGAGGACGCTCCGCCGGACGCCATAACGATGGAGCAGTGCTGGAGGCGGCACTTCCCAGACCTCCGGCGCTGCTCGGTCGTCCTCCTCAGGCTTCCTGCGGAGATGCTGCGGCGGGGCGGGGCGGAGAGGAGGCGGAGCCAGCGGGTCAGATCACGTGACCTGCGGTCCGGCTGGGACTGGATGGAGCCGCTGGACCTGGAGAACGGTGGCACCGGAACCCGAGGCTTTGTCAAGAAGGTGGAGGTGAACACCCCTGAAGATGAGCCTGGGAAACCCCAGAGCAGGCTGCGGCTGACACGACGCCTGGAGCCGCCCTCTTGCCCCGCCCACCCAGATGACGGTGCCGCCCTGGGTGAGCCGCCGGAGAGCGACCACACCTACTGCATGGGCTTTAATACACCTGAGAGCAGCAGCCAATCACTGGAGGACAGGTAAGAGTGGGAGGAGCTACAGAGATGTCAGTGAGTTAATCGGTAATTTGACGTTTTCTCTCACATCGAGGTTACAGTTTCTAATTTTATTTTTCTATTTTATCATCAAGAGTTAAATTATATTTTACCCAATTTTTGTGTTAAGTACTGACTGAAGTTTAGACATTTATAAAACATAACAAAGCAGGTTGCCGGATCAACCAAATATGAAAATAATAAAATATGTTGAAGAGTAAATCTGCCATGAACACAGAAATGAATTCAGACAGAAACTCCCCAGAACCAGCCGCGCTTGTTGCCGCCATGTTGGTTCTCATCATGGTTCCGTGTTTCTGTCGTCGTAGCGAATCTTCAGTTTATGTTTCTGAACTGAAGTGCATTAAGAACGTTCTGGATCCAGACGGGACAAATGGTATGGCCGCCATCTTTGTTTCTGGCTCCGCTTTAGGATGAGCGACAGCGCCCTCTGCTGGACTGCGGCCAAAGTACAGCACTGAAGAATCGGCTGTTATCAGTTAATCGATTGGAACTAATTTTAATCTAATACACAGCTGTCAGACTCCAGTCCTCCAGTCCATGAAACGTCTTCATGACCTCCTCCTGGTGTGGATCGGTTCTCCAGAACCTTAATGACCTGATTATTCTGTTCAGGTGCAGCAGAGGCTCATCCAAACGTTTCAGGGCAGCGGGCCTCCAGGACTGGAGTTTGACACCCGGATCTAATAAATCATCAATGCAGAATTAATCATAAGTGGATTCATTGTTTGCTTCCTACCAGACAGTTAAAAACCCACAGACTCCTGAATGCATCACCAGCAGGCAGTGAGAGGAAACACAGCGGTTCTGGTTCTGGTCGGTCCATCTGGGCCAGAGAACCGGGTGCTGTTCTCCCCTCAGTTACCTGACCTTTGACCTCAGCGTCTCTTCCAGGCCGCCATCCCGGTTGTCCAGCGGGGCACAAAGAGACGGAGACGACCTCTGCTCACCTGCAGGTAGCTCACCTGTCAATCTGTCTGACGGTTACCATGGAGACCGAACAGCAGGCTGACTCTTCTTCTCTGCTTCCGCTTGTTTCTGATTCCAGAGAAGAAGAATGTGCCGAGTGTGGTGCTGAGGAAGGTAAGTGCTCACTTGTGTGTGTGTGTGTGTGTGTGTGTGTCCTCAGTGTGTCTGGTCTGTTCCAGGTGACAGGTGATCAGTGGGTCCTCAGGACTGGATCTGTGAAAGAAGAGGAAGAGGAGCATGAAGAGAAGGTTCAGGTGAGGCTGCAGGTCGTCTGGAGGTCATGTGATCATCTGTTAACCAGGTTAACCAATAGAATCTCTTCTGCCCACCATGTGACCTGCTGCTGCCCTGTGATTGGCTGAAGAACAAGAAGAGAGATGAGACTTTAGCATTAGGACAGAAGATGGTGAGGAGGATCAGCAAAGTCATGTTGTATTGTGCTGCAGCGTCATGCTGCGCTGCAGCGTCATGCTGCGCTGCAGCGTCATGCTGCGCTGCAGCGTCATGTTGTTTTGCGCTGCAGCGTCATGTTGTTTTGCGCTGCAGCGTCATGCTGCGCTGCAGCGTCATGTTGTACAGCGCCGCCAGGCCTGCCGGAGCTGCGCTGCGTGTCTGAGGGAGAACTGCGGCGTTTGCACGTTCTGCCGCGACATGAGGAAGTTCGGCGGTCCGTCCCGGATGAAGCAGAAGTGTGTGAGGCGGCGCTGCCTGCTGCTGGTGAGTCCAGAACCAGAACCAGAACCGAGTCTCTGCCCAGAACCAAACCTCCCTCTGCTTTCTTCCCAGAGCGCCCGGAAACAGCCGACCAGGCAGCAGACGGAACCGTCCGACCCGGTCCGACCCGGAGACGACACCGACTCTGCGGACGCCCAGCGGGACGGCGTTCACCGCTGGAGACACAAGAGGATGGCAGGAAGACGAGAGGTAGGGGTCTGCCGGTTCTGGTTCTTCCCAGCAGAACCTCCAGTCGTCTCCGGACCCACTCCGGTTCCGACCCATGGCCCGGTTCATCCAGATCTCTGAGTTTGTTTGCATTCAGGAGATGGGGAAGAAGATGTGGATGAAGAGGAGGCGGGGCCAGGGGGGCGGAGCCTCTGAGACTCTAAACGGCTGGATCGGTCCGCTGATGAAGAGCGAGGAAGAGGAGACGCCATTGTTCACTGGCGCCAGTGGGACCAGTTTGGCTCCAACTGGGACTCACCTGCAGGTACAGACTTCCTGTCCTCTGCTGTCTGCCTGACCCGGTTCTGACCCGGTTCTGACCCCGTCTGTCTCTCCCAGTGGAACCTGACCCTGGACAGCAGCCACCTGTCTGCCTCCGTCCTCTCTGACTCCGCCCTCACCTGTCTGTCCGGCCTGCTGCCTCAGGTAGGGCTCGCTGCTGACTGCTCACCGTTTCCATGGTAACGGTCATCTGAGCGACTCTCTGTCTCCAGGACGGATCCGTCCTCCACGTCTCCACAGGCCTCACCTTCATCCCTCATCCTCTCCCTCACCTTGCTGCCGTCCAATCGCCCGAGCCGAAGGAGGAGGAGCAGCCAATCAGCATCGAGCTTTACGGCGGGGAGGCGGAGCTTCGGACCGGGACATCTGAGGGGGGCAAGTTCTACGAAGTGGAGGTGGAGCTGCCAGACCCCGAGTCCGACCAGAACGCCATGACATCATCACCGGCGTGCTCTGACATCACCGCTGACATCATCTGCAGGCGGCCGGACTTTATCTCATTGGTCGGTGGAGCCACCGTTATCGGCTGATGAAACCGGCCCGGTCCGACCTCTAAACCGTTCCCCTCTACTTCCAGGAACCGCAAGGGTTCCGCCTGTTGGGGGGCGGAGCCATCCGCACAGGGGGGCGGGGCTTGTTTCGTCTGCTGAAGATGCTGAGGAGGACGGTGCTGCCGGCGCATTGGGTCGCCGTGATGGCTGCAGGACCGGAGCTGCAGCTGCTGCAGTGCTGCAGGGTAGGTAGCTGACGGTGCCACCATCGCCGCCGCCGTTGCCCCCTCTGCTCACGTCTCTCCTGTCTCTCACGTCTCCAGCTGTCCTCCATGAGGGACGCCATCGTCCACGTCCAATCGGATCACAGCTTCCGGGTCAGCGTGCGGTCCCGCCCGCTCCCTGACAGCCACCGCCTCTACAGGGAGTGCGCTCACAGAGTCGCTCACCTGAGCCAGGTAACAGCATGTTGGGCGGGGCCTACGGTCTGGCTCCGCCTCTTCCTGATCCTGTCCCAACTCTTTCATTCCTGATGGGGTTCTGACCCGACCCGACCAAGTTATCGACCAGAGATTCATTTAGTTTCCTCTAGCAGAGCATCAAGTCTGCAGCATTACTCCTCCTGACCAGCAGGGGGCAACAGTGAAGAAGAAATACTCCCTTTAGCAGGAAGAACCACCCAGCAGAACCAGCACCTGCAGGCTGGTATCAAAGGGTTCTGGTAGTGACTGAACAGCACCTCCTCTGGTCATTCAGGCCCGGTGCCCAACATTAACGTGTCCTGATCACTTCCTTGTTTGAATAGAATTGTTGCCAGCAGGACGGCGCCGTAGCGCTTTATTCATCTGTGTTTAGTTTCCATTTTGTCTTCTTCATACAAACAAAGTGTCTCCACCTGAACGCTAACATGTCAACAGGGGGCAGCAGAGCACAAAACTGTTAACCAACCAGAGCAGCTGCTTTACCTGGGGTCAGGGGTCACACTGTTAGCCTGATGCTAACAGCAGTGTGTGTGTGTGTGTGTGTGTGTCAGCTGGTGTCTCTGCTGCTGGATCTGGAGCGACTCGCCGTCTGCCGTGGCTGCAGGGTTCAGGTGGCGTCCCGTCGGTTGCTGCTCCGCTCCGCAGACTGCCACCTGCTGGTGGCTCCGCCCTTCCACACCTGCCTGCCATGCCTGTTGGAGGAAGAGGAAGAGGAAGAGGAGGGTGAAGATGAAGATGGAACCATGGTGGAGGAGTTCCAGTCTTGTTAAAGTGCCTCACCATGTGGGGCCGGGGCTTCTGGGTAATGGAGTCCATCAGCTCCAAACGTTTCTACCTCAGGTTTTTACTACTGAACAGTTCATCAGAACCGAGTCCGGTCCGGTCCGGTCCAGGACTTCTGGCTATTTTCTGCTGTTTCCCTCTGAATGTTTCTGTTGGTCCTAAAGAGATTTTTCTACTTTTGATACGTTTATAAAGAGTTTTTCAGAAACGCCACAGTGTGCTGCCTTTGCTTCCTGAAGCAGAGTGGATCTCTGCCAAGGGTCCACCAGGGGCCCATCGGGGTCCATCAGGGACCCACCGGGGGTCCACCAGGGGCCCATCAGGGGTTCATCAGGGACCCATCGGGGGTCCATCAGGGACCCATCAGGGGTTCATCAGGGGTCCATCAGGGGCTCACCAGGGGTTCATCAGGGGCCCATCAGGGGTTCATCAGGGACCCACCGGGGGTCCACCAGGGGCCCATCAGGGACCCATCAGGGGTTCATCAGGGGTCCATCCCTCTGCTGGTGGTTCTGTGATCCTGATCAAATTAAAGCAGAAACAGATTTTTCCTGTTCTGTCAGGTTAGATTTACAATTCATGTAAATAAGTTAAGGGGCATTAGTTATTTGTTCACACTATGTCAAACTCGAGGCCTGCGGCCCAAATTTGGCCCGCTATAATTATTTCTGTGGCCCTCTGGACTCCAAATTTTGAGTTGTGTGTAGAAATGTTATAAATCAAAGCAGTTTCAGATTACATCAACAATCAAAAGATGCTGAATATCATCAAATTTTAAAGAGATTGAAAGCTAATGTGTTAGCTGGTAGCTTTACCTTTACATTCTGCTGCTGCTGGCCCTTTAAAGACGGCGTTGCCATGGTAGCAGACCGTTCAGAGTGATCTTTAAAGCTACAGTCACTGATCAGCATCAGGATTTAACCGTTTAATGACAGACACATTGAGGAATGTTCCCTTGGACTTTATTTGATAGAAAAGTTGTGTGTGTGTGTGTGAGTGGGCATGGCCAGTGGGCATCATGGAGGAGCATGGCGGACAGACGACAGGAAACAAACGAGGCACTTGTTCTGATCCGGAGCTGCAGGTCATCCTGTCGCTACGGTTGGTATGGTGACACTGAAGAACAGCTGGACCTGACATCAGTGTGTGTGTGTGTGTGTGTGTGTGTGTGTGGTTATGGCTCTGTTAAATCATCAGTTTCTCTTTTTACAAGCAAGCAGATTCTTTTCATCTCTAATCATATCAATAATATATCAGATATCAATAATCATGTCAGGATCATTTACACGTTACAAAAATAAAAAATCATTCCGGTTGTATTCACATGCTGACATACGGCCACAAGGGGGCGTCACCGTTTGCATACAGAGTGGAGGGACTTCAACCAAACATGCAGCAGGCCCAGTTGCCACGGTAACCACAGTACGAGGTGGAAACGTGTAGTCAGACTATTGAGAATGAGGCATGATGGGTAATTAGGTGTGGTTCCATCAGCAGTAGGCGGGGCTTCTCTCAGCGGCCAATCACAGAAGCCCTTATGAAGCATAAACATCACTGCTGGCCAATCAGAGAGAAAGCCCGTCTGCTAAGTCCCGCCCACTGCACCTACAGCCAATCAGAACCTGAGTCAGCCGCTGTGGGCTTGGCTTCAGCCAAAGATCCCGCCCACTCCCCGGCTCCCTCCTCCAATCAGATTGCTCCAAAGGGGCCATGCTGGCTGCTGATTGGCTGAACTCAATGAAGTTGGCTGGTGATTGGCTGTCAGACGGAGGCCCGTCATCGCTCATGGGCATGAGGAAGGAGAACGCCGCCTGCGGAGGTGCTTTGGAGCTCCCATGATGCGTTGCGTGGCTCATGGTGTGGCTCCGCCCCCTCAGCGCCTCCTCTGGCTGCGGGGAGTCACGAGGGAAGCTCCTCCTCCTCCCCTCTCTCACCGCCTGATTCTTCATCTCCTCCTCTTCTTCCCTTCTCCACCTCATCTTCCTCCTCTCCTCCTCAGCCTCCTCCACCAGGTCCAGGTCCAGGTCAGGAGCTCCTGCAACTCCGGCCCTCCCCCCCCCACCATTTCCTCTCCTCCGCTGGCTGAGGGAAGCGGTTGCCATGGTAACGGACTCCTGCTCCTGTGAGGAGGGAAAGGAGGTGGGGGCTCCTTCCTCAGGGCCTGATGGAGCAAACAGAACAACTTTCAGAACCAAAACCAGCTTGACCAAAAACATGTGACCTGATCACATGACTGAGGCTGGACTCCATGATGATGATGATGATGATGATGCTGAGGAAGAGATGGAAGGATGAAGACAGGAAGGAGGAAGCAGAGCTACAAACCGCGAGTTCTCGGTTCTTCCAATCACGTAGAAACAGGGCTCGCCCTGCCTGGAGTTGGTCATACAGAGAGAGAGGCTGGAGAGCTCCACTGAGGGCGAGGAAGAGGAGGAGAATAATACTGTTAGCTCAGGATCAGGAACTAACAGGCTAATGACCCGGTTAAACATGAGCTAACAGGCTAATCACCCAGTTAAACATGAGCTAATGTAACGGTCGTAGAAAGAATCACACCGGAATCACTCTGGAATCAGCTCTGCGTTGTTTTATTCCTGTTTAAAACAAGGATACTGTCAGCACAGTTCTTGGGCTCTGGCTTTCCCACGCACACCTCTCCCCAGCGCAACTTGGCGCGAACTGAAGAGGGCAGGCTAATGACCCGGTTAAACATGAGCCAACAGGCTAATGACCCGGTTAAACATGAGCTAACAGGCTAATAACCAAGTTAAACATGAGCTAACAGGCTAATGACCCGGTTAAACATGAGCCAACAGGCTAATAACCAAGTTAAACATGAGCCAACAGGCTAATGACCCGGTTAAACATGAGCCAACAGGCTAATGACCCGGTTAAACATGAGCCAACAGGCTAATGACCCGGTTAAACATGAGCCAACAGGCTAATGACCCGGTTAAACATGAGCCAACAGGCTAATAACCAAGTTAAACATGAGCCAACAGGCTAATGACCCGGTTAAACATGAGCTAACAGGCTAATGACCCGGTTAAACATGAGCCAACAGGCTAATAACCAAGTTAAACATGAGCCAACAGGCTAATGACCCGGTTAAACATGAGCCAACAGGCTAATGACCCGGTTAAACATGAGCCAACAGGCTAATGACCCGGTTAAACATGAGCCAACAGGCTAATAACCAAGTTAAACATGAGCCAACAGGCTAATGACCCGGTTAAACATGAGCCAACAGGCTAATGACCCGGTTAAACATGAGCCAACAGGCTAATGACCCGGTTAAACATGAGCCAACAGGCTAATAACCAAGTTAAACATGAGCCAACAGGCTAATGACCCGGTTAAACATGAGCTAACAGGCTAATGACCCGGTTAAACATGAGCCAACAGGCTAATGACCCGGTTAAACATGAGCCAACAGGCTAATGACCCGGTTAAACATGAGCCAACAGGCTAATGACCCGGTTAAACATGAGCTAACAGGGTAATGACCAAGTTAAACATGAGCCAACAGGCTAATGACCCAGTTAAACATGAGCTAACAGGCTAATGTAAACTGTAGTCATAAAAACATAGAAGCCATTAGATCATTTGATCCTGAATGGGTAAAACTCAGAGATACTTGATTCCTGGTTCTGATTCTGTTCAACACAAGCATGTCTGCAGTATCTAGACAAGAACCAAGTGAATCAGAACCACTGAACACAGATAGACGGGTCCCAGAAGAGGAGGAAGCTGCAATTTCTCCTCTTCCTCTTCCTGACTGGATCCAACAGATTTACACAGAACATCCAGTAAACACCAGAAGAAGATCGTGACATGCCTGCGATCTCCAGAGTGGCCACTAGGTGGCAGCAGACGGTTCTCTGCTGTCTTTCAAGCTGGTGAACAGAACCGAATCCTGTCCGCCTCAGAGTCAGGAGTCTCACCATAATCTGGGACGTATCCGTTGCCTTTCTTCAGAACCAGGTGGATCCGGTTTCCTCCTCTGCGGATCTGCTCCACCGCCTGACTGTGGGTCATTCCCGCCGTGCTGCCGCCGTTGATCTCCACCAGCTGGTCCGACACCTGCAGGACACAGGTACACACACCTGTGTGTTGGAGTGTGTTTGTGTATGCTTTAGTGTGTGTTAGTGTGTGTGTGTTACCTGTATCTTGGCGCTCCTCTGCGCCGGCCCCCCGTCCATCAGCCCCAGGACGTACAGCCCCATGTTGTACTCGCTGCCGCCTCGCAGAGAGAAGCCGAAGCCGGTGGGCCCTCGCTCCAGATCCACGCTGTAGAACCGGGTCTCATCCTGCAACAGAACCAGAAAACGTTCACAGGTCATCAGCTTCTCCTGTCCTGACCTCTGAACTCCTCTCACCTGGCCACGCCCCTCTGCCTATTGGCTCTGCCCACTTTGACAGAACGTCTCTAAATGTGTCAGAGGGGCGGAGCTAAGCATTCAGACATTTTTTCCTGGAAACAGGAAGGAAGGAAGCGACTCACTTCCTGCCAAGCGGATTGGAACAAGTTTCACTCTGAATCCTTGCAGGTCTTACTGAAACATTTTCAGACTGAACTCAGCTGAAAATCAGAGAAATAAATGTGACCTTTGACCTCCCTCTGGGCCCTTTGACCAGCTGTCTGTCCGTGTCGAAGTCGGCGCCGTCGGAGGACGACTCTGTGGAGGAGAAGGAGACTGTTCCAATAATCAATTAACCAATTGATCAATTAAAACAATCTCAACAAATCATCATTTATGTGATTTTATGGTTTTTCCACAGCTGTGATTCAAGTTTTATGAAGGGGTCACACTAGCCACTGTCATTACGGAGCTCTGCCAAAGAAATGATTTAATTTAATGTTTTTACATTGAAGTAATAACATTTCTTTATACTTATTAAAATGATAAAAATGTTTAAAATAAATTGCTTTATGCATAAAACTGTTTTCTATGGTTAAAGTTCAGAACCGGTCAGACGCCTGCAGGATTTTATCGGAGGGCGGCGGCGCCTGCAGGCTGCTCCCTCTTTGCCTACCTTAAGATTTTCTTTGAAATAAAAAAAGAAAAAATAATTTACAAATTTTTTATTATCAAACTCTCTTTATTAACAAAATTATGGGAAAAAAAGATCTAATGTGTCAAAACATCTTTTACGTCTGAGTCTGTGGGGGTCAAAGGTCACCCCAGAGCTTAAATCTTATTGGTCAGTTTGCTTTTGTTTATTTGAATGATCAGAGTTTGAACCTCCTGTAGTTCTAAGAGCCGTTTGGATCCCGGTGGAGCTTTTTACCGGGTCGGTTCTGTTGGGTCGCCGGTTTATGAGCTTCTTTGATGTTTCCTGACCTGCAGAGCTGATGGGTCACCAGTTAACTGACCTCTGCTGCTCTTCCTGAGCGTGGAGCTAAAACTGAGGGTTAAACCATTTAATCTAGTGGAAACGTTCCCAATGAATCAAACATTGTTGCTTCACCTTCTGCTCCTCTGGACTCTGACACCACCTGGACCTGGAATCTACATCCTCCTCTGGACGTGGATCTACTGGGTTTATAGGCTTCACTTCCATGTCTTTATTATTTAACATCGTTTGTGTTAAAATAAAACAAAGTGTGTTCTGCTTTAGTGGTTTAGTTTTACCTTCTGATCTGTCGGACATTTTTATTCAACATCTCCTGGTTTCAACAGGCGACCCGTCAACTGTTCAGTTCATGAAACCACAAAAAAAACTAATAAACCGGCGACCCAACAGAACCGAACACTGTAAAAAACTCAGGATCTTAGAACAACGGGAGATTCAAACTCCACTCATCATTTTTAACTTACAGTAAAAATAAACTGACCAATCAGATTCAGGCTCTGGCTGACCTTTGACCCCCACAGACTCACACTGATGTGCTACATACAAAATGTTTTGGCATAAATAAAATAATAATAACTTTTCTGTTTGTATTTAAAGGAAAATCTCTCAGTGCCTCCAGATGTTCAGCTGCAGCTGCAACAATCCAGACTCTCAGTCACTTTGGACAATTTAGAATCAGACAGAAAATCTCCAACAGGGAATCAAACTCACAACTCTGAACTAAGAACTTCTGATCACATGATAGTAATGAACCAATTATTACTGATAACTATTGTCAGTCGTCCCTAACATTAATATGATCATATATACATATATTAATATTGTTATAAAGGCTGAGACAACAATATTTATGTCTGAATCAAACCAGCAGCCCTTCGTGTTGCTCTGGACCCGGGAAGCAGCTCCCAGTCTCTAAGAGGTCGGTGACCTCTGACCTAGACTCTAGTAACTGACCATTTCTGAACTTGTCATGCTTTTCGACAAACAAAATGATGCTGTTCATCCATATTTAACTGTACAAGAATAATTTATGCATTAAAACGTAGCCATGCATGTCTGCTTTAAGGAACTAGAACTTTCATTGCTCCAGATTTCACTGTTTTTTGTCAAACTCTTCTGGAGTTCAGACACATTTTCTCCTGTTTCTGTCAGCATTCTGCTAGTCTACCTTTCTCTATATCAATATATCAAGTTTAGCAATTCATATATCAAAATGTTCTGCTTCTTTTCCTACTTTATTTCTTTTACTGTTTAAATTTTCACCTTTTTCAATTATTTCAGGTTCTTATGCTTCGTTTTGCTTTTTCTTACATTTCTGCAGCAAACGTTCTGCAGATATGCATTCTCACAGCTGTTTCACTAGGAACAGCATTTTTTCTAGTTTTTTATTATTCTTCTTCTCCTCCATGCTTTGTGCTATTTTCACCATTTGACTTTTACACTATTCAGTTTGTTCTCCTAATGCTGGCTGTATCTCTTGGTTGTCATAACCTTCATACTTTTTATAATATGCAGCTTTTTATTCATTTTTCACCCCATAGAAATGGGGAACAGCTCCATCCTGTGGCAGAATTGAGAATTACAACATAAAATTTCTCAGGTCGGCTTCAAACATTTTCAGCGTTCAGCATTCACACTTTGATTTCATAGCAAATTCACACTTTCTAGTTGTCAAGGGATATTCTCAAATTTCCTGTCAACTTTAAACTCAAAAACACGACGAGCCGCTGGACAGACGACTGCTGACCACTGGACCCAGCAAGCTTTCTGGGGGAAACCTTGAGTTACCATGGCAACCACAGACTGTGTGTGTGTGTGTGTGTGTGTGTGTGTGTGTCGTACTGGGGGCCACGCCCAGCCTCAGCGTGTTCCCGGCCCTCCTCAGGATCTGGGCCAGGTCCCGGTGCTGCAGCGCGGCCACCGGTCTTCCCTCCACCGCCTCCAGCCGGTCACCGGGTCGGATCTGTCCGCTGCGCGCCGCCGGGCTGCCGCGCCGCACCGTGACGAAGCGGTGTGACATCAGGGACGACACTGCGGAGACAGGGGGCGGGGTCAAAGGTCAAAATGAGACACAGCTGTGACAGAGAGCTGCAGATGAATTATTGAGTAGCGTCGAGTTCGCTCAGGTGAACACGCCACGCAGCGCCACAGGAAGTTTCACTACATTGGATCCACGCTGAGGCTCAGAACCGGACCGGGCCGGGCCGCACCAGGACCAGGATCAACTTTTATCCAGCTACATTATGTTAAGCTAAGCTAAATGAAGATAAATGTAGGGAGGCTGAAATAAACTAAAGTGTTAGAAAAACATTAAAAAACAAAGTGCTGCTAACGCTAACTACGCTAAAAGATAAGGTAAGTTAGGAGAGACTACATAAGCAAAGCTAAACTAAATGAATTCACTTGGATCATCTAATCAACTGAGCAAAGCTAAGGCAGGTTTAGCTAATAAGCTACACTAAGCTGTGCTACATTTTAACATGTGCTAAAGCAAAGCTAAGCTAAAGCAGAATAGCCTAAATCCAATCAGGCGAGCTAACAGTTTATTCAATTTGTATTCCAAAAAGAGATGAAGATCCCAGCCGGTCGGTGCTTCGGTCACTAAAACTGTTTCAGGAAACAGTTCAGGTCGGGGTGAAAGTGACTTCCTGTCGACTTTATGAGGAGTGAGGTCAAAGGTCAGGATGAGGAGCAGTTAAGGTCTGGAGGTCTAAGAACCTGAGATGCAGAAATAATTCAGACCAGAAGTTTTAGAAGACAAATCTTTCGCTCTTGACTCGTCTGCCTCTACCGTTTCCATAGGAACGCTCCACAAGCAAAAAAATCACAGGAAAATTTTGTGGAAGAAAGAAATATCCAGACAGCGTGTTCCTCAGGCCAACCTGAAAACTTACGTCACATTAATCAGAACAGAACCATCAATAAAACATCCATCAGAACCAGAACCATCAGAACCCAGTGGCCCTTCAGGGGTCCGCGACCCCCACTTTGAGAACACTGGCCTGCTGCAGCAGCGAATCTGACCAGCAGATGGAGCCTGAAGGTCTAGACCGGATTCTGAGCATCGGACAGAACCCAGCAGAACCTCCTTGAGGGCCAGTCAGCCGGTTCTGCCTGAGGGAGGAAACAGGAAGTCCGAGATGAAGCAACGCGACGTTTCTGTTCTGCAGCAGCTGAACACACACACACAAACACACACACAGACGTACACCCATGTACACACACACACACACACACACACACACACACACACACACACACACAGACGTACACCCATGTACACACACACACACACACACACACACACAAACACACACACAGACGTACACACACACACACACACACACACACACACACACACACACACACACACAGACGTACACACACACACACACTCCAGCTTCAGGGAGGTGAAAATATTTCAGGAATTTCTGATAAAGGCTGAGGAAGAGGAGCAGTAGGAGGATGAAGGCCCAGCTGGGTTCCTCTGGCCCGGTTCTGTGGTTCTGAGATGAACGGAGAAACCGGATCAGTGTTCTACCAGGATGGCTCCAGAACTTCATCAGAACCCAGGTAAGGGGTGTATGAATACTTATGAGCCGGTCTGGAAATAAATCACTGCATCAGTCTGATGAAGAGTCATCATCATCCTCGCCAGACGAGGCGAAGAACAAAAAGAAAACTGATGACATCACAATGCGGCCGGGGTCAAAGGTCAGAACTGAAACGTGACGCGTTAGCAGCAATTAATTCATCAACATTTCAAATTTTAACGTAACTTTTATTTTTGTACATCCAAAGGTTCCGGCTGGAACCTTTTTATTCACGTGTTTCTGGTACGACTGTAAATCTGACGCTAGCAGCTACAACGCTAGCAGCTACAATGCTAGCAGCTACAACGCTAGCAGCTACAACGCTAGCAGCTACAACGCTAGCAGCTACAACGCTAGCAGCTACAACGCTAGCAGCGTCGGAGCCGTTTCTCAGTTCATTTCTGCTTTAAATGATCTGATGCTGGAAAAGAAGAAGAAAGCTGTTAGCCTATCACAATGGTTCCCAAAGCGTGGGGCGCGCCCCCCAGAGGGGCGCAGTGTCATTACAGGGGGGCAGGAAGCTGTATAGACGAAAAAAACAAACAAACAAAACAAACAAAATGTGTGTAAAAGTTTCTGTCGGGTTGAACCATGTGTGACCAGTTGATGTTTTTTCTTTTTCCAGAAAATCTTTGGACTATCAGAAGCTATGCGACCCTAAAATAGCATCTCAATGCTAACATGTGGCAGCTAATGCTAATGTTAGCACAGTCCATATTTCTGTGGAAACAATCAGAAAAACTCAGAACAGATTAATAACTATAAACATCTTTCTTGTTCACCTCATTTATTCAATAGTTTGGATAAAAATGTGATAAATGAATTACAGACTCTCAGATTAACTCCAATAAATCTGTTAATCTGCCCTCCAGTTCTGTATAACCCGTCCTGCAGGACCAACCTGGTGGATGTCTCACTACAGCTGAAAGTTAGAGCCCAGCAGAACCAATCAGAACCACTCTGCAGCTGATCCAAAGTCTGACCGCTGCCCAGTCCCCCCAGCCCTCCCAGCCCTCCCAGTCGAACTCACGCCTGGTGTCCCTGATGGTTCTCAGTGCTGACTGGATCCGGTCCAACATGGTCCAAAGTCCAGAGTCAGAATCGCAGCAGCGAGGCGTCCAGCCTGTCGCTGTGGCTCCAGCGGTGGGCGAGTCACAGCAGAGAGAGAGAAGGGGGCGGAGCCTCGGCGGAGGGGGCGGAGCTCTGATCGTTGTGTCTGTGATGCATTCAGGTGCTGATCTCAGCGTGGGACGGCTCACCGATCAGCCGTTTGGACCGGTTCTGCTGATCCTGTGGTGACGCCGCCCCCTGCTGGCTGAGGCCAGATCCTACATGGTCCTGATGACAGGCGGTACCAACTGGACCAGACCGGGCTTATTGAGTCTTTCTCCAAGAACTGTCCGAATCCCAAGCCAACTGAATTTTAAAGGACCAGAACCAGAACAGAACCAGAACAGAACCAGAACAGAACCAGACGGCTTTGCTGGTTTGTTTGATTTTAATCCAGCCTTTTTTCTATTTATTTTGTTTTAGTTGTAGATTTTATTTTGTTTCTCTCCAACCTCCAGAGAAAGCAGGCATTTGTGAAAGTTTTGAACAGGACCAGATTCGGTCCAGTTCCAGAACTAGCTGATGACATCAGCAATGACATCACTCACCTCCGCTCACTTCCTGGGAGGCGATGACGAACCCGAAGCCTTCGCCCGGCCGCCTCCTCAGCTCCACATCCACCATCTTGACTCCGCCTCTTCCGTCTTTGGCTCCTCCACCTCGGATAGGACCGCCACCGTCCTCCACGCCCTGAAGGTCACGGGGCTCCAAGGTCAATGTCACGGGAACCGAGTCCAGGAAGCTGGTGCTCTGGATGAGGGAGGAGACAGGCGGGCTGATGGCAGCCTGAGCAGGAGAACCTGAGGAGGAAAAGGAGTAGCAGTGAGGAATCGAGGAATCAATCAGTCAATCTCTCTCTCTCTAGCAGCAGCAAGTGGGGGAGGGGCTACCTTCTTGGGTCCCTGCAGGCACCTCCAGGCCCAAACCGGCCTGGCTGAGAGGAGGCACTCCACCCAGGGGGGAATCAGAGGACGGCAGGTCAGCGGAGGAGGAAGAGGAGAGCGTGGTCAGGACGTGAGGGGAGGAGAGAGGCTTGTAGAGGTTAGGGGTCACAAGAGGAGAGATGATGGGACCTGGAGGACAGAGACATCTAACTGGTTTAACTGGTGTTCCAGGATGAGTCAGACCTTGAATGATCTGATCATCCTACCTCCTCCTCGGTGCACAAGTAGCACCACCTCCCCCTGCTTGGTGTGTTCCTGCAGGACTCTCTGCACCTGCAGACAAAACATGGCCGCTAATGTCACTGCTAATATCACTGCTAACATGGCTGCTAATAACATTGCTAATATCACTGCTAATATATCTGCTAATATATCTGCTAACATGGCTGCTAACTGGATGTCTTTGTAACTTTCGTTCCCTTTTGGACTCTTCCACAGCTCTCCTCGTCTTCAGCTGCTCTTCAGAACCTGGAGCTTCAGGAATCTGAATTATTTTATGAATCTCAGGTTTGGGTCTGTGCGACCTTAACTGCTGGCCACTGTGTCGATGTCTCACCTGAGTGAAGCTGAGGCTCTGCACGTCGGCTCCATTGATCTTCATCACCACGTCTCCGGCCTGCAGCGAGGGACACTGCCTCCGGTCCCAAACCCGCCTCACCACCGCCTGCTGGCCTCCCTGACCTCCTGCCGTTACGCTGAACCCCAAGCCACCGCTCTCGCTGTGACCCAGAGCCACTGGGACCAGTTCACCTCGAAGCGCTGACCCTGGCGACCCCAGAGGCTGCACCGGACCCGCGGGCCCCCTGGAGGACGACGGGGTCAGCGCATGGTTCGCCGGACAGCCGTTGAAGCCGCAGGGGGGAACGTCTCTGGGCGGCGGCGCAGCGAGGGAAGTCTGAGGCATCTGTTGGCGCTGGGCAGGAGCAGAAAGAGGAGCGGAGGAGGAGTCCTGGGGAAGACCCACATCAATCTGGGTGAGGGGCAGCTTGGACAACACGTGGGAGGACGAGGAGACGTTGGGGAGAGTGGATGTGGACAGGTCGCTCTCTGAAGACTTGGAGCTCTGGTGCAGGAGGAGTGAGGAAGAGGAGAGGGCGGGGAGAGTGCTGCTGCTGTAGCGAATCAGAGAAGACCTGTGAGGAAGAGTAGGAGGAGCAAGAAGAACGGAGAGAACAAACAAAGTCAACGTTGTTAAAACCAGTTTATTATCAGCTGAACACCAGAGAGAAACTTATATGGAAGCTACACATGGAAGTTAGCAGTAATTTATCAAAACTACTAATGTCAAGGCTGCTAATGCTACATAAGACTTATGCTAGCACTGTTGGTGCTTCTGTTTTAGGATTGCTAACCCAGAGAAAACTAAACGTTGCTTATAGTAAACAAGGCGGAGATGCTAAACACTATTTGTGCTATTAATGCTAAAACTAGCATTGGCATATTGCTAACACCTGAAACTGCTAATAGCATGACTGCTAAAGTTGCTAACGCAAACGCTTGACATTGTCACATTAAATTGTTAAAGCTAACATTGCACAAACATTTACAAATATCAATGCTGCTAATACTAACATAGCTAATACTGCTATCATTAAACACTATCATTAGTGTTAATGCTAACAAAGCTAATAACAGCACCAAAAACATATGACACTGCTATTTTCTAGTACAGCTACCAATGCTAACGCTTGCTCTGACCTCCGAGTTCCACTGTTTGATTGACCGCCATCAGAGTCGCTGTGACTGGGTGGAGTCCTGTCTGCGGAGGGAGGGGGGACCTGCGACGCCTCCGAGGACGTGGGGGTGGGAGGTCCAGCCAGGCCATTGGTCATTGGCTGAGTGGCGTAAGAGGGCGGGGTTTGTGCTGGACCTGGAGACAACGACAGCTTTTCAGAACTCACCGCTCTGAACACGAACATACACAGATCCTCCCAACATCATCCTCATGTTTTTATCCCAGTTGAGCTGTTAGATCAGTTCTTCAGAAGAACCAGAACTGAGCTGGGGTTGGTGACGTCTGGAGCAACGGCTCTGACCTGCCGTGCTGCCGTTGGCGTCCAGTGTCCGGCTGAAGGTGAGCTGCGTCAGGCCTCTGCTCTGGCTGGAGGAATCGCTGGGAGTCTGAGGCTGCATAGCAGAAAAAACATTACAGTGCAGAAACCAAACAGACCCTGAACACACCATACTACATGGTGTCTTCATGATGCATTCAGGAACTGATTATTGTTTATAAATGATAAATTAAACATAAATAATGAGTGATTTTGCTGCAGATGAATCGTTGAGGTCTTTGGTGTGCAAGCAACGCGGGTTGCGGCAATACCACCTCCAGGTTCTGTTTGGGACAGCCGTCCGGGTTGTAGAGCATGGGGTATCCTCTCCTCAGAACCACATCCACGCTCTGACCCATCGGCACCGCCTTCAGCATCTCCACCACCTCCTTGTGGGAGCGGCCCAGCACACAGCAGTCATTGATGTAGACCAAGATGTCCGCTGCAGAACCACCACACACAAACAGGTCAGTTCAGTGGTAGACATTCTTATTGGTTCTGACTAGACCTTCCTAAACAAAAGCTTAATTAATCGACCCTGAACCTGCTGCAGGTTTCCTGTTAACACAACTGGATGCTGCAAGTTGTGGCTGGGCAGAATCTCTGTCTCTGAAACCAGACTGGCTTCCTGTCCTTGCACCTGGTCACAAAATTACCTGTACTAAGAGTGGGCGGTCCTCCAGGTGTGACACTGTACACCTGCAGAAACTCCTGAGGGCGACTTCCTCCAACGATGTTGAAGCCAAAACCTCGAGGACCTTTGGAGAGCCGGGTGTGGATGGAGTACCCTCTCAAAAGGCTCGGCTGGTCCGTGAACTCTGGAACTGTCAGTAACAGGAAGTTTAGCTCCAGACAGGAAGCTTAGCTACAGACAGGAAGCTTAGCTACAGACAGGAAGCTTAGCTACAGACAGGAAGTTTAGCTCCAGACAGGAAGCTTAGCTACAGACAGGAAGTTTAGCTACAGACAGGAAGCTTAGCTACAGACAGGAAGCTTAGCTCCAGACAGGAAGCTTAGCTACAGACAGGAAGCTTAGCTACAGACAGGAAGTTTAGCTCCAGACAGGAAGCTTAGCTACAGACAGGAAGCTTAGCTCCAGACAGGAAGCTTAGCTACAGACAGGAAGCTTAGCTACAGACAGGAAGTTTAGCTACAGACAGGAAGTTTAGCTACAGACAGGAAGCTTAGCTACAGACAGGAAGTTTAGCTCCAGACAGGAGGTTTAGCTACAGACAGGAACTTTAGCTCCAGACAGGAAGCTTAGCTCCAGACAGGAAGCTTAGCTCCAGACAGGAAGCTTAGCTACAGACAGGAAGTTTAGCTCCAGACAGGAAGCTTAGCTACAGACAGGAAGCTTAGCTACAGACAGGAAGTTTAGCTCCAGACAGGAATCTTAGCTACAGACAGGAAGTTTAGCTACAGACAGGAAGCTTAGCTACAGACAGGAAGCTTAGCTACAGACAGGAAGCTTAGCTACAGACAGGAAGTTTAGCTACAGACAGGAAGATTAGCTACAGACAGGAAGCTTAGCTACAGACAGGAAGTTTAGCTACAGACAGGAAGTTTAGCTACAGACAGGAAGCTTAGCTACAGAGAGGAAGTTTAGCTCCAGACAGGAAGCTTAGCTACAGACAGGAAGTTTAGCTACAGACAGGAAGCTTAGCTCCAGACAGGAAGTTTAGCTCCAGACAGGAAGCTTAGCTACAGACAGGAAGTTTAGCTACAGACAGGAAGCTTAGCTTCAAGCTACTAGTTTGTATCAAGTGGATATTTATAGCAGAGCCTTAATGCTCCACATGCTGAATGAAAAATAAAAATGGTGATGGCTACGTTCTGTGGCGGACGTCGACTCTTTGCTCTGCGTTCGAGGATCCACCCAACTGGTCGTCTTTGAGATGTGACTGAAAAACAGAAAAACATCTTCATCATCTATGACATCATCAGCAGTGTCATCTTCATCATGTTTGATGGTAAACCTGTAATCCAGATCTGAATGTGAGGAAATGGATCTTAGCATCTTGACGGTTCCCTGGGCAGCGCGGCACTGAGAAGGCTACTGGTCTGATTGCTGGTCTGTTTACTGGTCTGAATAGTGCTTACTGGGATCAGTGGTGTGGACCTTCTGCCATCACAGCACCCCTTTGCTTTTCTCCATATTAAACCTTCTGGGAACAGGCTTCAGTGGCGCCCCCATGTGGTTGAAATCTTCACTTTGAAAGCGCAGCCTGAATTCCCATGAAGTCGTTTTGTTATCGGCTCGTTGCTGTGAGCTACAGGACGGTGTCGTGTGCTTCTGCATGTGCAGTAGACATGGCCATATGGGCAACTACCCAGGGCGGCATTGATTTGTGGGGCGCACACGATCAGCTGATTAACTGTAGATGCTAACGGTCATTGGCGTCAGCTTCAACTGCTTTAATCTGGATGTGGTTTCTGCTTTCTCTCTTTAAATGTTTTGGGGTTTTGGAGAAACATCTAAAACAAGGTGGCGCTGCAGCAACAAAACTAGCTCAAATGTCTAACTGGTTTCTACTGGTTTCTACTAGTGACTGGGGTTGTTGCCCCCGTCTGGCTGAGGAACAGTTGTGTGTGGCCCGGCCCGCATCCAGGTCCAGCAGCCGCCATGTTGGCTCCAGTACTGAACCAGACTCGGTTCAGGTCATTGGTTTGATTATTGATTGGTTTCTTACTTGATGTAGTATGGCTCTCCTGAGTCGCTGTAGGCCAGTTCCCAGTTCTCAGGAAGTGGAGCTCTTCCTCCTCCTCCTTTTCCTCTTCCTCTGGTTCCGTTCTCCATTCCCTCCCGACTCCCGACTGTCGAGTCCCATGATTGGTTGAGAGGCAGCGCTGTGGGCGGGGCCGAGCCTGCAGAGAGCGGCTCGGTTACGACCTGACCTGGCCTACGGCAGTGGGCGGAGCTTGGCGGTGCCCTACCTGACGGCGCGCTGTCATCCTCGCTGTTGTCTCCTTCCTCCACGGCTTTCTCCAGGTTGCTCAGAGACTTGCTCCGGGTCCGGAAGTTCCTCAGCAGGTTGCGGTGTTCCTGGTACGTGATCGGAGGGCTCTCTGGTCCGATGTGGACGGGGCGGGGCGTTCCGTAGTAGTTCCCTGTGATTGGACGAAAACAAGGCGGGGTCAGCGTCTGGCTCCACTATGTTATGTCATCGTTCTGTTTCTGACGCGTTTTATTAGTAGAAGAAAGAAGTCGTTCCTCTCCACTGTCGCCTCATGCTTGTTCAAGAGGAAAGATTCCTGCTGAGTCAGCGACTCAGTGAAAGTGGCTAGCTCCTTAGCTTCCACTTAATCCTAATCTTAATCTAATCTGCTCCGCCTGGTCAGAGGCTGATTGAGGAGGACAGGTCAGAGGTCAGAATGTGACTGAACTGAAGTCAGGGTTGCAGTGACAGTAACTGGATCTGAATGGTTCTGAAATCTGAACTGAACCTGCCGGGTCAGAAGGTCATCCTTCTAGTCCTGAGGGTTGGGAACACTGGGATGTTCACAGCGCCCCCTAACTGATTCTAAGGTGTGTGATTTGTGTGTTGGGCTCTGTCAGGTTTCTGTTCTGTAGGTTTCCAGGATTAGAGACTAAATCTTCTTATTGTTTTGGTTCGCAGAAAGAATGAAATCAGCTGCAGCAGTGCTACATGCTACCTGCCTTCTTAAAGGGCCGGTACAACGGTTTCCCTCCCCTGTGGTTGGTGTCCTTACCTTTGAACTTGCCACTCTCCAGCAGAGCTCCAGACTCCTCCAGAGAGAAGAACTCCTCAATGGACACAAAGTTGTAGTCCACACCTGAGATCTCACCGTCCCGCGGCTGCCGGGTCGTACCTGCTCACAGGACGCCGGGAGGTCATCAGTGAGATAGACGCTCAGCTGTTGTCATGGTGAAAACAGTCACTGACAGATGTTCTCTGAGTTCAAAGAACTTTTATCTGAAAGAGGTCTCACTCTGTCTGATTTTTATGAAATCTTTATAATCTTAGCAGCTCACATTCTATGACTTAAGATTAAATGTAAGTTCCATCAGTACAGAATCTAAGAGTGTCCAGGTGTGTGTTTAGTGTGCGTCCAGGTGTGTGTTTAGTGTTTGTCCAGGTGTGCGTTTAGTGTTTGTCCAGGTGTGTGTTTAGTGTGCGTCCAGGTGTGCGTTTAGTGTTTGTCCAGGTGTGCGTTTAGTGTTTGTCCAGGTGTGCGTTTAGTGTGCGTCCAGGTGTGCGTTTAGTGTGCGTCCAGGTGTGTGTTTAGTGTTCGTCCAGGTGTGTGTTTAGTGTGCGTCCAGGTGTGCGTCCAGGTGTGCGTTTAGTGTGCGTCCAGGTGTGCGTTTAGTGTGCGTCCAGGTGTGCGTCCAGGTGTGCGTTTAGTGTTTGTCCAGGTGTGCGTTTAGTGTGCGTCCAGGTATGTGTTTAGTGTGCGTCCAGGTGTGTGTTTAGTGTGCGTCCAGGTGTGCGTTTAGTGTGCGTCCAGGTGTGTGTTTAGTGTTTGTCCAGGTGTGCGTTTAGTGTGCGTCCAGGTGTGTGTTTAGTGTGCGTCCAGGTATGTGTATAGTGTTTGTCCAGGTGCGTCTTACACGGCACAGCGCGCAGGTACAAGTTCTCCCTGATGAGCTGCTGCAGCTGACTGTCCATGGAGCCCGGAGTGAAACACTTGCTGAGGTACAACCTGAGGTCACCTGGGAATACAGTCTTGATTCTGATTGGATGAGGACAGGTGTTCAGGACTCCTCGGACATCGCCCAGCGTCATCCCCAACACTGGCGTCCCCCCGATCTCCAGGATGATGTCACCCACTGTGGCCCCACCCCCAGGGGCGGCGGTGACAAAGGGAAACTCCCCATAATCAGCTCCGCCTCCGATGGCCAGACCCAGCTCTCCGGACCCGGACCCGGCGCCGGCGCCCAGCGGAACGAAGCTCTCCTGGACCTGCACACAGGAAACCGGAGCTCAGGCACAGAAAGTCCAGCGGCTGAGCCCGGAGTCAAAGGTCAGGCTGTACCTTGGAGCGCCAGTGGAGCTTCTTCACCGTGGCTTTAGACATGGCCACTGAGCTGCGGACAGAGGGAACAGCTGGTTACTGAGCATGCTCAGTACAGACCTTCAGCATGGCAGTCAGGCTAGACCCAACGATCTGAGAGAGAACTGTTCGGATCAGAGAAGTTCCTCACTCAGAACCCGTCCAGTCTGAATCATATTTAAAGCTGCTGACCTTTGACCCCTCCATCAGTCTACAGTTTGCAGATCATTAACAGACAGGACAAAAGGGAACCGGTTGTCCAGGTTTCCACTGATCCAACAGAACCGACCCAGTTGGAAACCAGTCCATGTTGTTGCAGAACCATGGAAAAACCCACAGGCTGATGAACAGAACCAGAACCTGAAGCTGCAGAACATTTGGTAAAAGGCAGTAAGTCAGCACCTGTCTGCCTAGCAGGTGGTTCTGGTTCTGCTCAGTCTGCAGTTCCCAGGTCTTCAGCATGCTGCAGTAAATCAGCTTCTCTGTTAGCGCAGCAGCTAACTGAATGTTTCACTGAAACCTTTCAGAGGCAGCTACCAGAACCCGACTGGGCCCAGATGTTCCATTGATTTAACTCCGCTAGCACTAAATTGTAAACACATATTTAGGAAAAGCTAATGCTAACCCGCTAAACTCATAAATTAGCAAAAGTTTATGCTAAACTACTAAGCCATTGGTTAGCATTAGTAATAATAATAATGCGTTTTATTTGCCAGCGCCTTTCAAACCCCCAGAACCTTTTACAACATTAAAAACACAAATTAAACAGTAAAAATGGCTGCAAGACACAAAACCTCTAAATAACGGCAGTTAAAGTGAGAAGGAAGCTTCGAGCTTTGAGTCGACGTTCCGGGTGTCAGGAGGAGCAGCGTTCCTTTTCCCCACGCTGCTGAGACGGACCAGAGGCTCTGAGGATGAGGAAGAGGAAGAACGAAGGTGAAGGGCAGGCGATGAGCAGCAGGTCAGACCGATGAGGGCAAAGGTTAGGAAGTTGTAGTAAAATGCAGTGATGTGGTGAAATGAGGCCGTTTTGGTGGCGATGAGAGCAGCAGAGACTGGAACCAGTAGAAGTTTACAGATCGATTTATGAAGCAGGAGGGAATTATGGGAGAAATGACCAGAACATGGAGGCAGAGAGCAGAGAGAGGAAATATTACAGAGGTGGAAATTATTGTTAATATGAGAGAAAAGAGACAGTATTGTTGAGAAAGACGTGTTCAACCTGAGGCCTGCAGAGACCAGAGAACCGTCCGTGATGACGGAAAAGTTGTTGACTTTAGATAGCGTAAATTTAGTGCCAATGAGTAGAAACTTGTTTTTTTTGTTTCTTTAATTTGAAGAAGTTTGATGCAAACCAGGATTTTAATTAATCTAAACAGGAAGTGAGAAAGTAAGACTCTGTGCAGCGGATAAAAAGAGCTGAGTGTCATCTGCAAAACAGTGGAAGTGGATGTTGCATTTCTGGAAGATATTGCCAAGGGGGAGAAGGCAGATAATGAAAAGAAGAAGTCCCAGGACAGAGCCCTGGGGAACACCTGACACCACAGAGGGTAGAGGGGATGTAAATGATTAAAGGTGGATGAACTGAGTGTGACCAGAGAGGGGCGTGTATCTTTACTGTTCCTAAAGGAAACGAACCAGGCTGTCTTTGTTAATGAAACACACAGTGAAATATTAAAGGATAAGAAAAACAGAGTTCATCAGCCTGACAGTTAACAGGGAAAATACAGAACAACAAATCAAGTCCAAAGTATTTCCTTTAAAATAAGTGGAAAAATTGACCAACTGTCTGAAACCAGAATTATCCAGGCAGGACAACAAAATCATTGGCAAGTGGGAGGTTGGGTTGTCAATATGAATATTAAAATCTCCTAATAAAATAATATTAGGGGGAAAAGCAACACATGGGTAAGGAAGGCAGAGAAGTCCTTTTAAAAGTCCTTGTGATGATTAGGAGGGCGATAAACTGGAGCAAAGATGGTAGGAGTTGGTCCAGAGTGTTTACAGCAGTTAACTTCAGGCACACGTAGGACTTTCCAGTTCTGGCCCTGAATTATTGCGAGAACAGAGGAAGTGAAGCTTACGGTCAGTGAGGAGATCCTGGATCAGAATCTCTTTGCTCAACATCTGTTCTCTCAAGAACAGACTGAAGTTGAGGAAGGTGAAGTCGGAAGGGGGTTAGCTGACCTGGCTAGGCTAGCTAGCATGTTGCGATCTGCGGTCCGGGTAGCTTTCCTGGCAGGTCGCCGGTTGTTGGTCCAGATGGAATGGATGGGTTTTGACCCGTTGAGCTGGAAAATCCATCCAGACCCACGGTGGACGAACTTCTGGCGGAGGAAGAAAGTAACGTCTGGATGGAGGCGCATCACCGCCAGATGATTGAGCAGGTACCAACGGAGTCAAAGAACCTCGGTGGACGAGTATTGTAGGATACCTGACACGAGTTCAATGAGGAGAGCCAGAAGGGTCCATAGGAACAAAATCCAGATCTAAAAATGATTGACCCACATCCCAGAGCGAAAAATATGAGACCAATTGGTGCCGACAGGTAGCCAGTACATAGAGTCCACAGCTCACCACCGACAGGTAGCCAGTATGAGACACACAGTGCAAAGAAGAAACAGAAACGGTTGGCAATCGCAAAACAATAAAAAAGAGGAAAAACGACAAAAGTATGCCATCGAGCAGCGGCGCAAAAACACGCCAGCCGGAAGCAGCCAATGAAACACAGCATAGCAGAAGCTAATGCTAACCAAAGCTGGTCTGAGACTCACTGACGGAAAATTCTGCTGCTTTCTTAAAGTCGTATGAACAGAAAAACTTCTGAGGAGACAAGAAGGCCATCCAAGTCATGAAAATGAAATGAAGATGGCCGCCTGAAAAAGGCAGCCATCTTGAAAAATGTCCATCATTCTGAAAATCAAGTGGCTGATGCGAAATATGGGAAACTTTCAGCCTGAGGGATTAGCATGCTAATGCTAAAGCTGAAAGAGTTTTCCAGTAATTTGCTGCGCTCTGTGTGTGTGTGTGTGTGTGTGTGTGTGTGTGTGTGTGTGTGTGTGTGTGTGAGAGTTTATGGAAGGGGGTTCTCCCCATAAATGGAGGATTAGTTTCGTCTTCCTGAGAGGAACAGAGACGTTTTATTCTGGGAACCTGACAGCATGGACGAGCTTCCTGTTTGGAAGCAAATAGTCGATGTGCGAGCAGCAGATGGTGGAGACCAGCATGAGCCCTTCACACACACACACACACACACACACACACACACACACACACACACACACACACACTACATTAAATATGGATGAACATATGTGAAGAAAGTCAGTGAGGAAACAAGCAGCGGCAGTCACATTCAGCAACGTTCCCAACAGACGGCGCCACAGAGACAGGAAGTGGAATCATCTCACTTCCTGTAATCTGAAGCTCTGAGCTGGAACCGAGACCAGAGCAGAACCGGGTTTAATAGGGTTGGAGGTTCTGTTGCTCTGTTACAGGTATGAGCCAATCAGATGGCAGAGTTTGGTCCTCCAGACTAGTGAGGAAGACTTCCTGGAGGTCAAAGGTCAAACTGGAGAACAGAGAGGATTCAGGAACTCTGACTCTCTCTCTGACCTCTGACCTACTGGGATTTGAACTTATAACCTTATAACCTCAGGTCCCCAGAGAAGTTCTGAAATGGAGAGGCTCCAGAGAGCTGCCAAAGGTCAAAGGTCATAGCAGAACAGCTGAGGATTCAGGTGATTCTGGAGGACAAAGGAGCCCCGACCCGGTACCAGGTGTGCCTAATAAAGTGGCCGTTTCAGTTAGCAAAACGATCCGACCGCAGGAGGAAGAGGAGGAGCAGTGTGTGTGTGTGTGTGTGTGTGTGTGTGTGTGTGCTGCTACCTCTGGAGAAGTCTCCCCTCGGTGTGTGTCGGTGTGTGTCGGTGTGTGTTCGGCCGTCGTGTTGGTTCCTTCTCTTCCTGTTCCACTTTCTCACTCTGTGTCTCTCGCCCAGAGATAAGGAGGTCAAAGGTCACTTTGAGTCTGAGGCAGGATCAGCACAAACTCACTGCCTCTGATTGGCTCATTCATGAACAACTCGTGACTTCACCAGAGGTCAGGGGTCAGGGGTCAGATGGACCTGAGCTGAAGAACCGGATCCAGGAAGGATCTGGAGTTATGGAGCCGTTTGGACCATCAGAACCGGTCCTCCTACAGGAGGTGGTGGTGAGAGCAGGTCCAGTTGGTCCAGTTGGTCCAGTTGGTCGGCGCTGGGACCTCTTCAGCTTAATGGTTCTGTCCAACTCAGTTCTGGTCTGGTTCTTCTGAGGTGCTTTCACAACCAGAACCGACCCGGTATCAGGAACGTTCTGGAGGAGAACCACAGACCCATCGACTTCCCTTGGTACCAGAACCAGACAGAATCCAGACCAGACCAGATCAGAACCACAGAAGGAGCGGTCTCATCCAGAACCAGCAGTAGAACCCGGTCTCCTCCTGGGAGTTGTAGTTCTTTAGATCAGCGATCTGTAGTCCTCCTGACGGCTGTTCGGATCAGAACCACTGGTCCTGTCAGCGAGATGTTTCCATTCCAGAACCCAAACTGACCCGGTTCTGATCAGGCAGCAGAACCTTCATCACTGCAGACGGTTTTGATAATCCGAAAGATTTCTGCTCCACCAGAACCGATCCGGGCCAGGTCAACACACTGGTAACCATGGCAATGACACAAAGGAAAAACCTGCCCGGTCAAGCAGAACCAGAACCAGGTCCAGGAACCTGTTCAAGTTCCTTAAATCCTCAATCTGAACATCTAATCTGGTTTCACTAAAACAGAACAGGAAGTTCTCCTGTTGCTCAATCCCAGTTTAATCCCAGTTTAATCCCAGTCTAGCAGGTGAAAGTCTTGCTGACCAATGAGAGGAGGAAGTGCAGACTCAGCTGATCTATCGGGGATCCGGTCAGGTGATCTTGTTGGATCTGTTGCCATGGGTTACCTGAGCAGGTGTTTGTCACGTGACCGGAGCTCAGGTGAGTTCAGCTGCTGCCTGTGAATCGGGAAGCACCTGAACGCACCACCTCGTCTTCCTCTCATTCATCACCGCAGACAAAGAGGTAATCCAGCTGCCGGACGGACTCCATGGAAACACGCGCACGCGCTTCTCACACTGCTGTCCCTCCACGCCGGCCCGCACGCGCACGCGCACGGCGCCGCTGCTGGAGGAGGTGACCGACCCTCCGCTGCCCCTCAGCCCGGGCTGCGGGCTGCATGTGTCGGATGGAAATCTGCTGACGGAGCCGTTTCCTCGTGCACGAAAACCAGCAGAAAGACGGCAGCGGGCGCGTGCCTGCGCCTCGCGGTGAATAAACAAACAGTAAATAAACAAACAAACAAAGCGGCTCGTTACCTTCATAATGCTGCCGCGTGCGGTCCGGATGCGCGTGCCTCTTCCTCTGCTGCTGCCGCGCGCTGCTGCTGCGGCGTGCATGCGCCAGCGTGCACGCCTGACTGTGCGTAATTGTCCACTGCAGGTAAAAAAAAAATGTCAAGCGTTGAGAGGTGGAAGACCACACACACGCATGCGCGCCTTCTTCTCTGCGTGTGGATGGCTTTTTCCCCCGAAGCGCTCATGCGTGCGCGTGCGCGCGAGCAGCCTGCAGGTACAGCAGCAGCTTTACTACTGACAGATAGTGGCTCCAGGGGGCGGGGCTCCGCGAGACGAGGAGGGGAGGAGGGACCCCAGGGTGACGTCACTGAGACCGGATCAGCTGGAGGAACGGAACCGGAGACCGGATCAGCTGGAGGAACGGAACCGGAGACCGGATCAGCTGGAGGAACATTGTATGGCAAACCGTCAGGAGCAAATATGGTCTGCAGCTGTCCTTGCTGTGATCAGATGTAATAATCCTGCGTAAGAAGACAGAATGCTGCATTTTAAACAAATGTTTGATATGAATAAAGTCACAACTTTGAACCAACCACTTTCACTCTAAATATGACTTTATTGTTTAAAATCTACGCAGCGTATGACTTTAGATAATAAAAGTTTTCATAAAGGACTGCAGTCTGAAAACTCTGGAGCTGAATCATAAATGTTGGTTCAGATGCTTAGAACAGATAAATGTGTGGATGAGACAAATCTTTCTTCAGCTGAACAGAAACAAAACTGAAGTTGTTATTTATGGACCTAAAGAGGAACGTCTAGAGTTATAGATCTAGAGTTATAGATCTAGAGTCATAGATCTAGAGTTATAGATCTAGAGTCAGTGCACAGCTTCAGTTATTACAACTAAAAACCAGCGATCAGGCCAGAAACCTGGGAGTAGTGATGGACTCTGACCTGAACCTTCAGAACCACGTAAAGACAGTCACAAAGACGACCTTCTATCACCTGAAGAACATTTCTAGGATTAAAGGACTAATGTCTCAGCCAGATCTAGAGAAACTCATCCATCGTTTATCTTCAGTCGTATTGATTATTGTAACGGCGTCTTCACAGGCCTGTTCAACAAATCAATCAAACAGCTGCAGCTGATCCAGAATGCTGCTGCTGCAGTTCTGACTAAAACCAGGAAGATAGAGCACATAACACCAGTTTTAAAGTCTCTCCACTGGCTCCCTGTAGCTCAAAGAATAGACTTTAAAATACTGTTGTTAGTTTATAAATCACTGAATGGTTTAGCACCACAATACATTAAAGATCTGCTGCTGTTGTATCAACCTTCCAGAACTCTCAGGTTCTGGTTCTGGTTCTGCTCTGCATCCCCAGAACCAGAACCAAACGAGGAGAAGCAGCATTCAGCATCTATGCACCACAAATCTGGAACAAACTTCCAGAAAACCGTAAAACAGCTGAAACACTGACTTCCTTTAAATCTCAACTAAAAACCCACTTGTTTAGAGTTTTATTAGAAACGTAATCAATTATAAATTTATTGATGGAAACTGACTTGATATTGTTTTTATTGTTGATTCTATGTTGCATTGTGTTTCTGTGTTTGATTTGATGTAAAGCTCTTTGAAATGCCTTGCTGCTGAAATGTGCTATACAAATAAAGTTTGATTGATTGATTGATTGATTGATTTCTGCTGGTTTTTACCTTTCTGTTTTATTTTTACTAAATACTCCTGAAGTTTTGTTACATTTTGAAATGGACCCGCTCAGCTGTATATGATTATTTTGTTTTTAATATATTTAATCTTTTATTCTGTGTGTGAACCTTCACACATTTTCCCTCTGAGGAACAGGACAGAAGTTTTTATTCTGTTTATTTTCATTTCAGCTTCAGCAGCTTCCTGATGCTAACCGAAAGAATTACGGAAGCCTAGAAGGTCCTCCAGATTTAAACTCCCAGCAGAAAACCTCCAGTTTAAACTGGTCTGGAACGTTTACCTCCCGTCTGGTTTCCAGACCAGGAAACTGGAAACCTTCCTGTGACGAGGCGGATAATCTGGCTGAGATAATCCTGATCTGTCTGGAGTTAAGCTGCTGTAAACACCAAGCTTCGTTCTCCTACTACTCTCCAATTAGGCGTTATCTGGAGTTAAAGCTCACATTAACTTCATTTTGTCTGTTTTTTACTCTCTTGCTGGGTTTCCCCAGGAGGGGGCAGCAGAGGTCAGACTACGACCTGCTGTATGACGTCATGATGGGAGGAAGAGGAGAGGAGTAGCAGCGCCTTGCTCAGAGAAGCCTGAGGAAACAGCGATGCTTTGATGCAACATAAAACTGTTGAAAATCCTTTCAATGTCACAAATAACAGCAACAGCAGAAGGATTCCAATCAAAGTCAATCAAATCTGGACCAGTCAAAGTATCATTCAAAGGGGTACCATAAAATTTAGAAACACTACTCTCAACTTATCTGTTTGTTGGAATGCACACGCAGCAGGAGCCGGTTCAGCATCACCACAGCCAATGATGGAGTCCATAGCAGTTTGATCATGAAAGCAGAACGGACCGTTTCTCTTCAACCTCTTCATCCAGCCTCTCCAACAGGAAGGCAGGCTGTTTCTAATGAAGGGCCATCATCTCTCTGTGTCATATTTCACTCAGGAATAAACCGAATGTCATTTTGGGAAACACATTTTCCTTCTGGACCCTTTTCATATGAATCCAAAACTCTTCAGCCATCAGAAGCCGATGGAGTGGACATTTCTCCCACATCACTGTGTACAAATCTTTGGTTTCCTTGCTGATCTAAATGTGGACTGGCTGCCCTGATAACACTCCAACCAACAGCAGTCCCCTGAGCAAAAGGTTCATTTTCCCACCAACAACAACTTCCAATGGAGCCAAAGCAGAAGGACAGTCAAACCCAATGAGTAAACCCACGTCAGTCTGGTAAAGCAGCATTTTGCCAGCCAGATGTTTAAGGTGAGGCCGCTGCAACGCTGTGCATCAACAGGAATGACGTCACATGTGTTTGTTTGTATCAGAGAAAAACCTCCGAACCTGAGAGTCATACACATTTTAACCAGAAACACGTGAATCAACAGAAACCGAGGCACTAAGTTTTAGCTGTACTGGTTTGGTTTCAACAGTCAAATCTTTCACAAGATCTTCTAAGACACGGGAGGACTCACTCTGAGCTATTCCTCCATTTTCAGGTAAATCTTAAATGTAGATTATTTAGTTTATTCGTATTTTTATTTGTTTATTTTCTAGCTGATTTATAATTAGAATTTTTGTTTAATTTGTTATTTAGAAAAAGTTTTTGGCTGGTGATTCACTAAATTAGTTAATTTCAGTTTGGGGCTGCACAGTGGTGCAGTTGGTAGAGCTGTTGCCTTGCAGCAAGAAGGTCCTGGGTTCGATTCCCGGCCCGGGGTCTTTCTGCATGGAGTTTGCATGTTCTCCCTGTGCATGGTGGGTTCTCTCCGGGTTCTCTGGCTTCCTCCCACAGTCCAAAAACATGACTGTCAGGTTAACTGGTTTCTCTAAATTCTCCCTAGGTGTGAGTGTGTGTGTGAATGGTTGTGTGTCTCTGTGTTGCCCTGAGACAGACTGACCTGTCCAGGGTGACCCCGTGACCCCGTGGCCCCGCCTCTGGAGAGGAACCAGCAACTCTCCTGACCCCATTAGGGACGAAGGGTGAACAGAAAATGGATGGAATTTCAGTTTGGGACGAGGCTGTTTCACGGTATAAATAAGTGGATGATTAGGAACCTGGTTTTTTACCAGCCTCAGTACCAGTACCAGAACCAGAACCAGTACCAGTACCAGTACCAGAACCAGAACCAGTACCAGTACCAGTACCAGTCTCAGTACCACTTCTTGTCTCATTACCAGTACCAGTACCAGTACCAGTACCAGAACCAGAACCAGTACCAGTACCAGTACCAGTACCAGTACCAGAACCAGTACCAGTACCAGTCTCATAACCCTGGCCGGGTCCTGGTGGTTCCAATGTTCCCGATGGTTATGATGGTTCCGATTGTTCAGATCCAGGTTCTGATCCGGTTCAGTTCCAAGTTCGGTTCCACAGTTTCTATCTGATTGGGATGAACTGAAGATCCAAACATCTATAAACTCTGAGCGAAGAGTTCTGCTCTCCCTCTACAGAACCAGAACCAGTTTGCCCACCAGTGGGAGGCACAGACATGTGAAAGGTTGATGGAGGAGTGAAGAAGTGAAGAAGTGATGAAGTGATGAAGTGAAGAAGTGATGAAGTGAAGAAGTGAAGAAGTGAAGAAGTGATGATTCTCTTTCATTCTGACTGAAACAACAAACGAGTTAAAGCAGGAAATCCTGAGAATTCAGTGCAGAGGATTATAAACGGCTTAATATAACAGCTTAACCTCACACACACTGACACACACTACACACACTGACACACACTGACACACACACTGACACACACACACACACTGACACACACACTGACACACACACTGACACACACTGACACACACTGACACACACTGACACACACACTGACACACACTGACACACACACTGACACACACACTGACACACACTGACACACACTGACACACACACTGACACACACACTGACACACACTGACACACACTGACACACACACTGACACACACTGACACACACTGACACACACACTGACACACACTGACACACACTGACACACACTGACACACACACTGACACACACACTGACACACACTGACACACACTGACACACACTGACACACACACTGACACACACTGACACACACACTGACACACACTGACACACACACTGACACACACTGACACACACTGACACACACTGACACACACACTGACACACACTGACACACACACTGACACACACTGACACACACTGACACACACACTGACACACACACTGACACACACTGACACACACACTGACACACACACTGACACACACACTGACACACACTGACACACACACTGACACACACTGACACACACACTGACACACACTGACACACACTGACACACACTGACACACACTGACACACACACTGACACACACACTGACACACACTGACACACACTGACACACACTGACACACACTGACACACACTGACACACACACTGACACACACACTGACACACACTGACACACACACTGACACACACTGACACACACACTGACACACACTGACACACACACTGACACACACTGACACACACACGGGTTCTGGACACACTGGACACACACACTGACACACACTGACACACACTTCTGGACACTGGACACACACTGACACACACTGACACACACACTGGACACACACTGGACACACAGAACTGACACTTCTGAGGTTCTGAAGGACACACTTCTGGACTCTGTTTCTGAACGGGTTCTGGACTGGTTCTGGACACTTCTGGAGGGCTGCGGTTCTGGAACACACACTGTGTGTCTGGAGGGACACTGAAGACACACACTGACATGGACTGAGGAACTGACACTGGGACACTCTTGACACACACTGACAGTTCTGGAGGATGGGGTTCTGAAGGGACGGGTTCTGGAGGATGGGGTTCTGAAGGGACGGGTTCTGGAGGGACGGGTTCTGGAGGGACGGGTTCTGGGTTCTGGAGGGAGAACTTCCTGGGTCAGTCTTGGTTCTGCCGTTAGTATCTGAGCTTCTTTGGATGAAGATGAGCAGAAGGTGAAGTCGTATCTTCAGTCAGAACCGCAGAGCCGGGTCTGGTACCGGGGTAGTGGCCCGGTACCAGACCAATAACCAGATGGACCCGTTTGGTCCTGCTCTCTGGATAAAGATGCTCTCCACTCCTCAACTGATGTTGCCATGGAAACAGGTGGGAGCACGTGTGACCGGATCAGCACCGCAGTAGCAGAGTTAATCCTTCCATTGTTCTGGGTTAATCAAACCGGGCCTAAAACCCGGAGGACTCCAGAGGTTCTGGAAGAGCTTTAAGAAAGATCGGAATCTTTCATCAAGTTGAGGAAGCAGGCTCAGGTTCTGGGTATTCAGGTATGCTTAGTGGCTCTGCTACAGGGTTCTGGTTCTGGTGTTGCTGCTGGCCCGGATATGTTCACTTTAATTAATGACCCAAAAGGTTCTGATTAAAAACTCCTCATGTAGCGATTTCTGAGCCTCCGTGACCAAAAGCTTCTCCAACCGACTTGGAGTCGAACTCCAGCTGTGGAAGAACGTTCCACCGCCTGAACCCAGTCAGAACCGTCATGGCGATCGGTTCTGACTGAAGGTTCTCAGCAGACTGAAACCTTCAGCTTGAGTTCCACAGAACTCAGACCGTCAGAGATCCAACAGGTCCAGCTCTGGTCTGGTTCTGGTTCTGATGCAGTCTAACAGGACAGAGAGTTTACTTCATGGACAATCTGTTCCTGTTTTCCAAGCTGGCAGTGAACATATCACGTCCACGTTCCTCCTGCCTCAGAACAGCTGGAATGCAGCAAAGCATTGTGGGAAATCCTGGGAGTGACTCCAGATAGGGTTGAACCTCTTCCAGAGCGATGCTTCACACAGCCTCCAGGGGGCGCCGTGACGGTCCCCATAGGGATAGAAAGACAGCCTGAATGTATGTGTGTGTTCTCAGGATTTAACACAGAAATCACGTCCTAGATCCGCCGTGGACACACAGATCTAGGTCACAGCTGTTCCCTACACACACACACACACACACACACCTCCTCCCCCTCCCTTGCCGCCTCTTCCTCACCTCCTCTTCCTCCTCCTGCTGCCCTCCTGTCTGACCTTGCAGGAGGACAAAGAGGACAGAAGATCTTTTTCGTTCTGCTGTCGGGTCAGAACCAGCAGAACCGACATTCCGCCTCCAGAACCCTAAATGTTGTATGGATCCAGGTCCAGATGCAAGATTCACCTGAAGCTTATTTGGACCGGATCCATGGAGCCTTTGTGTCACTCAGGAATCAGACATCCAGAACCAAACTGGATCAAGAACCCACTAAGATTCTGGTTCCGAGCCCGGTTCCTGCTGCTGAAACACCTCAGAGTCTAGATGGAGAAAAACTCCCAGTCTGAACCCAAACTGGGAACCATTTAGATGTTTAGAAACACCTTCATGTTGGGGCCGGAAACCCAAATCGGATTGTTAACTAGAGGAAACGCTGCAATATTCAGGTTCACACTCTGTGTCTGCAGGCAGCGCCCGCAACGGCTACGCCACGGCGGAGGAGGGGGAGGAGGGGGGGGGCGAGGAGGAGGCGGATGGAGGGGGAGGAAGTGGAGGAGGAAGAGCCGAGGAAGAGGAAAAGGATGCAGAGTGGGACGAGGAGCTGGACGGAGGAGATGAAGGTGGAGTGAGGATGACGAGAACCGACACGCTTCACTCCACCACCAGCTCCACTGGAACGCAGAGAAGAAGAGGACAACACGCCAAGAAACAGGTGAGAACACGCTAACATGGGCTTCAATCAGTGGCTCCAAAGATTCTCTGGGCCCCCGATGGATTACAATAAAATCCCCCCAAAAAAGAAAAAGCATCAACTGTGACGGAAACCTTTACACACATTTTGTTTTCAAACTCCACTGAAGTTTATTTCATATTTCAGGTTGCAACAGAACAAACTACAAACCATCCTAACAGTCAAACACGTCTGTGTAACGGTTTTTTTTTCATTCATCCATACTGGTTTACAACATGCTAACGACAAGTGAAAACATGATGTTAGCATGTTCAGATATCGGATGATAAACCTTTCCTTCATTTGGAGATACGATAAAATCTTTCAGCGTTACTTCAGTCATTTTCCTGAGCAGAACCCCATTCTGTGTTCTGCTGACATCAAGTGGTTCTGGTTCTTCTGACCCGATGATGATGGCATGAAATGGTCACACTGGAGTCAGCTGTATTTTTATGAACAGAAACATCTCAACACGTCAACATTCTGCGGCTCCAGACCTCAGAGGTCATGGCGATCGGTTCTTCTAGATCAGGGGACTCAAACTGTGTCCTGAAACGTTTAGATGTTCTTCTGCTGCACCTGAGCAGAATAATCAGGTCATTAAGGTTCTGGAGAACCGATCCACAGCAGGAGGAGGTCATGAAGACGTTTCATTCCAGTGTTTTGTACCTGCAGGTCAGCGACTGGAGGACTGGAGTTTGAGACCCGTTCCAGAACATCTGAAGATCCGATCCGTTTTGCTCTGAAAAACCTTCTCATTAGGAGGATGTGCTGGCTCTTCGCTCTGAGTCAGATACATTACCATAGAAACTGATGATGTAAGTGATGATGTCACCTTCCTCCTCAGGTGCAGGGCAGCAACCAGGTCCAGCGGGCCCCCAGAGCGTTGTTCTGTCTGAAGCTCAACAACCCGATCCGACGCGCCGCACTTCACATCGTGGAGTGGAAGTATCCTTCAGCCAATCAGCTGCCAGGACATTTCAGGACATTATAAATAATGCGTAACCATGGTTACGACAGTTTGGACCTGACATCATTCTGGTTCGGTTAGCATCAGAACCCTTTGGTGTCATCACATGCAAATGGTTCTGGTTCTACAGAGAAATGCTTTCATCCAAATTCTGGGCAAAGTTTGAAAATATCGCAAAAAGAGAAAATGCGAATTAGCAGTGTTTCCATCTCCTGGTCTGGAATGAATCAACTGGGCCAGCATGATGTGGTCTATTCAGCAAATGTGATTTCATCTCCCATTAATGAGCTCTTCTTCAGAAAACCCAAATCCACTTCAAGTCAACTTCCTGAACTCGTTCCTCAGACCGTTCGATATCTTCATCCTGTTAGCCATCTTTGCTAACTGCGTGGCTCTGGGAGTTTCCAAACCGTTTCCTGAAGATGACTCCAACTCCACCAACCATGACCTGGTGAGACAAGGCCTGACCTCCAGAATAAGAGCCTGGGGCTGTGGAGGCAGCGGTGCAGGATAAATGCTGGAGCAGTGGATGATTGACAGATCTGTGATCGGCTCTGAGGACTTTCTGTTCTGCTGCTCCGGCTCTCTCTGCTCTCAGCGTCCTCCTCCGTCTACAGACCCAGCCCGCTGTTCACGCAGTCACTTCCTGTTGGAGTGATGGCTGCACCTCGCTCTCAACTGAACTCAGGAGATGTTGTTCATTGGTCTTCAACCCAATGGACTTAAACATTTTACTGATCCAATCCATGTTCTCCTGCCACCAGAACCGATCACGTGTTCTGCTGTCCGGTTCTGACGGACTTTGTTCTGTGTTTCAGGAACAAGTGGAGTACGTCTTCCTCATAATCTTCACCATAGAGACCTTCCTGAAGATCCTGGCCTACGGTCTGGTGATGCACCCCAGCTCCTACATTCGCAACGGCTGGAACCTGCTGGACTTCGTCATCGTCATTGTTGGGTAGGAGCACAGAAGACCTGGAGGTCTGTGTAGGCCTTTCAATCCTTCTGTGTGCGAGTCCCAGGTTCTGACCCGGTTTATTTAAGTAGTTCATATATCTGAAGTGAAGTGATTCATAGTTTCCAATGATTTTATGAATAAACTCCATCCATCAGCAGCCTGGAGACCCAGACTTTCGTCTCTCCAGCCACTGGGACCAGATCCTCCCAAAGCGTTCGTTCCCAGGCCAGCCGAGGATCGTTGTTCCTGCAGCAGAGGAAAGCCCAGAGCACACAACTGGGTTTAGCATGTCAGTTCTGGTTCTGGCCTCAGAAGTTCTTCAGGACCTCATAGAACAACCACCCTCACGGTGCAGCATGTTACTGCAAAAATCCTTCAAGTATGGATGCAAGCATAAACATTAGCATGCTTACCCCTCAGACTGATAGTTTTTCAGATTTCCCATCAGCTGTTTTAATTTCAAGATAACAGAAATTTTTTAAGATGGCTGTCATTTTTAAGTCTTTTAACTCTGTTGTGGCCGTAGCTCGATGCTCAGGAGGACTGACCCAGACGTCACGGTTAGACAACAGGTAGGGCTGTCCCGTCAGATCGTCAGTTCCCAGAACCACAAAAAATGAAAATCTCGTAAAAGTGCATATGAGATCAGTGCGACCCCTAGAAGGACTGCTAGAGAGCTTAACCATCAAATATTCCTCATTTTTATGACTCGGATTAACTTTATATCAAATCATGTTTTCCACTTTGATCATAAAGTTCATAAAGTAATAAAATGCAGCACAATCAGAAACAGGGAACTTTGCTGTTACACCAGTCATCAACTGGTGTCAACTTAATGGTTACTGTTAGCTTCTGCTAATTTTTTAGGTGTAGCGGTTTAGCATTAGCACAGCTAAGAGATTCTTGTTTAGTGAATTAATAATTATTAGGCCAAACTCTTTCGTCAGCTGTGCTTACTACCGGTAAAAGCTACTGTCCATTTTAGTGCAAACATTATTTCCATTTTGAACAATGGCCGCCGAGGTTGTAATAGAGATTCCGTGTCCAGAATTGAAAGATGATGTTCTCCATCCATCCAGACTGAGCTGAAATGTTTCGGTTTGGAGTGAAGTGACGGAGCGGTCGGCTCTGAGCCCTGCAGACCTGCAGCTTCATTCTCTGTCCTCACTTCAGGACCAAAGATGTGACTGGATGTCCTCAGAGCAGTGATGATGCTGGTGATGAGAAAGCCTGTTGTCATGGTAACTCTGCCTGGGGATGTTTTGCTCCACTTCACTGCATTAGAGACACCAATGGACCCTCTGGAGTTTGCTTCATGCTTCTCTGCAGGAGACTGACTGGACATAAACTGTGATGGCGAGCTAAAAGGATTAACTGCTTCATCGACGGTCCTACCAGGACTGAAAGAACCAGAACTGGAACACAAGCACCTGAAAGGAGTCTCCTCTGTGGGTTTAGAGTAGATCTGCTGCTGCTGCTCTGCAGGGTTGCAGCTTCATCTGGACGCCTCCAGCTGGAGGTTTTCCTGGTCCTTCCCAATGGGTGAGGATCCAAAACTCCATGCTGGGACTGGTTATCCTTGTTATCCAGGAAAACGTTGGAATCCTTCAGGGTGAGCTGGAGAGAGAACGTCTGGGTTGCCCTCCTGGATCTATGACTTCCTAGCCTTTCCATCACCTTTCTATACAATTACACTGGACTCTCATCTCATCTAGCAATTAAAGAAGAATGATGAAAGCATTTTATTGCTGGAAAAGATGTAGTCTCCTTACTCCCCACAGGGTCAGCATGACATATGTCCTGGCCAGATATTAGCGATTGAGTGAAGTCAGAGTCAATCTTTTTGAACTTCAACAGAGTTTACACCTCCAGAAAACAAACATTTCTCAATATTCAGCCAGACCCTCTGGATGGAGCAAAGTGTAGAGAAAGGGTGGGTAGTTTCAGTTTAGTCAGACCTCTGGGATCCGACATGCATCAGAAACCAACGTATTAACTGGATGCAAGCCTGAACAGTGAGACTTCTGAAGGAAACTTCTGGGATGCTGACTCCTCCTTCCTAGAAGCCACACCTTCAGAAGTACAACACATACCTGATGTTTCACTTTTCTTTATCTATGCAGGTTATTCAGCGTCGTCCTGGAGACGATGACTCATAAGTCAAGTGGCGAGCAGGCAACCACTCACCACATGCCAGGGAAGCCGGGAGGTCTGGACGTCAAAGCTCTGAGAGCCTTCAGGGTGCTGCGACCCCTCAGGCTGGTCTCTGGAGTCCCCAGTGAGTTTCCTGGACAGTGAACTGACTGGACAATGTGTGTCCAACATGTCTTCAGTTCTGTGTGTTCTTCAGGTCTGCAGATTGTCTTAAACTCCATCATGAAGGCAATGGTTCCTCTGCTACACATCGCTCTATTGGTTCTCTTCGTCATCATCATCTACGCCATCATTGGCTTGGAACTCTTCATCGGACGTATGCACAGGACCTGCTATTACATCGGGACAGGTGCTGTACAAATGGACTGGTCACACCTGTACACCCCACGAGGTCCAGAGAGGATTATGAAGATACTTTCACTCGGTTTGTCTGGGTGATCTTTCCTAAATGTTCAGCTGCTGAAAGGGTGAAGAGTGACTCCTTTCTGGTTCGTCTCTCTTTGAGGCCTTTAGCAGATTTGGTTCAACCAGTTGAGCCAAAAACAAAGAAATAAAACACCAAACATGTTTATTTTAAGATCCCTTCACCCTGGATGAAGATCCTGCTCAGCTCTCAAACCTACCCAACCTGGTGGGTTTGGGAGCTGTAGCGTCGGCTGTACAAAAGTCTCTACAGGTTGAGACTCCCATGTTGATTCTACAGGCCTCCTGATTCAGGAAGCTTCAGGGAGCTGAAGCAACCACTGCAATAATAAACCACAACCCCCCCAACATCCTCCATAGATCCCATCACTAATACTGCTGGCTTCTGGCTGAGTCTTCACTCTTAAACATGTCTGCACTTAAAAAAGGGTTTATTTTATTTTCAATGAACCAGCATTCAATCATCAAACACTGATATCAATTTACTGTCAGGGAAAATGTTTCTTCATAGGGTTGTTCTTCCAGGCTGTCTCCTCTTTAGGGCGTTGTCTTTTTGAGGTATTGCCTCGTCATCTTCTTGTCTCCTCAGCGAGTTTACTTCTACTGATTGTCCTTGTCTCCAGATAACTACGTGGAGGACGAGCCGGTGCCGTGTGCGTTCGCCGGACATGGCCGCCAGTGCACCTTGAACGGCTCTGAGTGTCGGGGCCGGTGGGACGGTCCCAATGGTGGAATCACCAACTTTGATAATTTCTTCTTTGCCATGTTGACGGTGTTTCAGTGCATCACCATGGAGGGATGGACCGATGTGCTGTACTGGGTGAGGACTCATCTCCAGTTGTCCTCCCGTACTCAGAGTTGTGTCCACGTCTTCTCATCCTTCTCCTGGTCTCTCTCTGCAGATGAACGACGCCATTGGCTTTGAGCTGCCCTGGGTATACTTTGTCAGTCTAGTGATTTTTGGATCCTTCTTTGTTCTGAATCTGGTTTTGGGAGTCCTCAGTGGGTCAGTTGAACTCCCAGAAGGTTCTGATGGTAGGACTGGACCAGAACTCACCTCTAAACGAATGCCGTTTGAATGTTTCAGAGAGTTCAGTAAGGAAAGGGAGAAGGCCAAAGCCCGGGGAGACTTCCAGAAGCTCCGGGAGAAGCAGCAGATGGAGGAGGATCTGTGTGGATACATGGACTGGATCACTCAGGCAGAAGACATGGATGAACTGGACGAGGACGGAAACCCACGTAAGTCAAACTCTGTAGTGAGTCGGTGTTTTCATCCTTGAGTTCAGCAGTTTGACGTTCAGAAACAGAAATAATCCAGACTCACCCCAGCACTCCGTACTGACTCAGATTCAGGATTTTCTCTGCATCAAAGGAGAGAGCTGCAGAACCAGGTCATGTGACATGGCTTACCATTGGTCACATGACTGAGCTGAGCATCAGCCAGGTCACGAAGAGATCCAGACCAATCAGAACATCAAGAACACAGCTGAAGAGGTCAGCTGTACCTTCTGGAGTCTGGTGTCAATATAATGTCCACACAGGACAATCTTACCGCCGACCTCAGGTTCACTTTGACCTCAGTAGACCATTTATGGATCTCTCCAGAGAGGTGAATGGTGAACGATGGGTCAGACTAGACAGTCAAGAAGCACAAACACTGAAGGTCTCCTTCAAGATTCACATCCAAAGCTGCTGCTGTCTGAGAGGATCAGACTCTTGTTGATGTCCTCAACCTTCAGGACACAAGTTCTTATCATGGTTCTGATGAGCAACATGCTCACACCTAAAACATCTAGACTTCTGCACATCAATTCTCTGGAACCTTCTGAAACATGTAGCTCTCATTAATGGATGGCGAGAAGGTCCTGGTTGGATCATTTTCTGTCCATCACCTTCCATGAGGGTAACAGGTCCAGGATGGACCTCTTCTCCTGACCTGTAAGGCTTCCTGTGGATCAGGAGTCTTCAAGTGCAGTCTTTGAGGGCTGGTGTCCTGTACCTGTTAGATCTGCCTGGTCCAACACACCTGACCCAAATGCCTGAATCACCTCCTTAGTGTTTGGTCCAGTTCTTCCCCTAACAACATCATTATTTGACTTGTGTGTTGAAGCAGAGATGTATCCAAAAGTTGCAGGATTCTGGCCCTGAAGGCCTGGAGTCAAGGACGCCTGCTGTAGAGGAAACTTATTTCAGCTGCTTGTCATTCCTTCTGTATCATAAATAGAAAGCTTTGCTTCCAGGCTCAACTCCTTCCTCACCACCAGACACCAACACCTTCATGACTGCTGATGGAGCTGTGATGCATCTGTCCATCTATTGCTCCATCCTCCAGAGGTTCCCCATCACCTCCACGACCACGCCATCATATTCTGCCAAAGATCAGGAGGAGCAGAACCTGGAGGAGTCCAACCTGAGAATAAGCAAACTGGTCCTGCCTCTGCAGGGTGGTGTGTAATGACTCTATCTCTTCCTGTGTGTCTCAGGGCCATCCCTGGGGGATCTGTCCGATAAGAAGAGGAAGTTTGGCTGGTTCAGTCATTCCAACGACACTCATGGTGAGTGAGTTTCAGATAAAAACGGTCCAGAATGTCTCTGATAAGACAATGATCCACAGTAGATGGTGGACACAAAGACACAGACACACTGATGGAGGACAATAATGCTAATGTCAACCCCTTAATCCTTTCCGTCTGTCTCTGTCTGTTAGCGAGTCTTCCAGCGAGTGAGACAGCTTCAGAGAACACCGAGAACATCGATGAAGAACACACCAACTGCTGCCAAGCCTGCTGGTAACCTTCTTCCATTTTCTCTGGCCTTTCCAGAGTTTAATCAAGACTTTAGTAACATTAGCTTCCGCTAAATACAACGTTGGTATAGCATCTAGTGTTAGCTTCCACTAAAGGCCATATTGGTATAGCGCTTTAGCATTTGTGGAAATAATGTTCATAATTAGTGAATTAGAGTTAGCAGAGCTAGCTAGTTAGTTAGCAGTAACCACCACTTGCCAGAAGCTTATAAAGATGTGACATCATCATCTGGATGATGATGTCATGTGGCCCTCTTCGCGGCCTTCTTCAACCGCTGATGACCTCATCATCCAGCGCCACCTTCAGGCAGTAGATTGACCTCGATCTGTTGTGTTCCAGTGCTTCTGTGATGAAGATTAGCTGCTGGTGAGTTTCTGTAGAAGAAAGTCGTATTTTCAGACCTTCCAGTCGCTGAAGGGTTCTTTCTGTCTCAGCCGGACGTTGCGTCGCTGGAACCGAGTCTGTCGCAGGAACTGTCGCACCGCTGTCAAATCGGTGACGTTCTATTGGCTGGTTCTCCTGCTGGTCTTTCTGAACACCTCACTCAGCGCCTCCGAACACTACAACCAGCCCGACTGGCTGACGCAAGTCCAGGGTAAGCGCCTGCTTCAGTGCTGCCACCTGGTGGCCTCTCTTTGACAAATGCTGGGCGGTCTTGGCGAGATCATTTTTCCGTCACTGCAGACATCGCCAACAAGGTGCTGCTGTCTCTCTTCACGGTGGAGATGCTGCTGAAGATGTACAGCTTGGGTCTGGCGCATTACTTCGTGGCCTTCTTCAACCGCTTTGACTGCTTTGTGGTGTGTGGTGGGATCATCGAGACCATTCTAGTGGAGCTGGAGATTATGCCTCCATTGGGGATCGCCGTGCTGCGCTGCGTCCGCCTGCTGCGCATCTTCAAGGTCACACGGTGAGAAGTCACACCTGGGCCTCCAGGTGGGACCCAAACTCCGGGTCTCTGATGGTGTCCCTGTGTCTCCTCAGCCATTGGACGGCTCTGTCCAACCTGGTGGCCTCCCTGCTGAACTCCATGAAGTCCATTGCCTCCCTGCTGCTGCTCCTCTTCCTCTTTCTCATCATTTTCGCTCTGCTCGGCATGCAGCTGTTTGGAGGAAAGTTTAACTTCGATGAGACACAGACCAAGCGGAGCACTTTTGATGCCTTCCCACAGGCGCTGCTCACCTGCTTCCAGGTATGACGGCAGGTGATGTCACCAGCAGAGGGGGCGTGTCCCTGATGATGACTGTGTGTCAGATCCTGACAGGTGAGGACTGGAATGTGGTCATGTACGACGGCATCATGGCGTACGGCGGCCCGGTGTTCCCAGGGATGATCGTCTGCGTGTATTTTGTCATCCTCTTCATCTGTGGCAACTGTATCCATGGCAACGAAGTAACACATGGTTAATCAGATGCTTTATTACTGGAGTGCTCTGCTCATCTGACTCTCCATCCATCCATCAGAACTCCCCAAACATCTTCTCCTTATCGACCATCAGACATCCTGCTGAACGTCTTCTTGGCCATCGCCGTGGACAACCTGGCTGGAGGCGATGGGGATGACAAGAAGAAAGAGTGAGTGATGGAGAAGCAGATGGAAAACCAGGATTTTATTCTGCCTGATGGTTTCCTGTTTTCTGTTCTGCAGAAAGAAGACGGAAGCTGAGGGAGAGGAGGAGGCCGAAGGAGAAGTGAAGGTCAGCAGATCACCATGGTTACCAGGTCTCTGCTGTGTCCTCGGTTTATTCTAACGTTTGTCTCTTCAGGTGGACATCGATGAAGATACAGAGTATGAGGAGGAAGAGGAGCTTCCTGAAGGAGAAGATGGTCTGTTGTCATAGTGACGTTCTGACTAAATGATCCGTTAACCATCAAACCAACCAGAACTGCTCTCTGCAGCCATGTTAGGACAACCTCTGACTCTCCAGAGCAAAATCTCTGCTTCAGTCTTCGGTCCAGTCAGTTTTTCCAAATTAAAACCCAAAACTGTTCTGGTAAAGACGGTGAGGATCTGTTAAATGATCCAGAACCAGAATCCTCTGGTCCTGCAGGTTCTGGAGATGTGATTGGTTTGTTCAAATGGACAAATATTTCAGAACGTTTCAGAAAGGGATTCTGGGAACGAATGAGAGGTTCCAGGGAAAAGCAGTTCTGGAGGTTCAGAGTTAGCGTTTGGATCACCAAACAGATGTTGAGCCATCGGTCCAGCCCAGTTCAGAAAGCAGACCAGAACCCCCAGAGTTCAGGCCTGTTATCATCTCGGTCAGATGACCTGGTAGCTCCAGGTCAGTAGGATGAGCTCTTGGTTTCCCTCTGTCCTCCTCAGACGGAGGCGTCCAGCTGAAGATGGCCGACCTCGCTCCTCCTAAAGAGAAAGTTCTTCCCATCCCAGAGGGCAGCGCCTTCTTCTGTCTCGGCAAAACAAACCCGTGAGTCAGAATTCATTGCATCAACTAACTTCTATTCTCAAAGTCTAAGAAATGCTGCAAATTTTAGATCTTTAACTTAACAACTTAAATGTATGAGTTTCTGAAAGATAAAATAAATAATAAGTAAACCTTCACTCTGTCATGGAAGAATTACAATAAGGTCACATCTGCTAGTCATGTCATATGAAATGCTTATGAACCAGAAGAACTATTTGGGTTTCATGTAGAAGGTTGGAAGTTGTTTTTCTGCAGCTGCATCAGAACCAGACTGTCTCTCCTCTGGTTGTTAATTCTTTATCTCTGGTATGAAACTCGTGTGTTTCTCTGCCTGGAGAGCTTGGCCAGGTTTTCATCCAGACCTGCTTCATTAATGATTCACTACAGGATCTCTGTATTCTGCACAATATATGAATAAACCTGATTGATTGATTTTACCTCAACAGTGCTTGGAAATAGATGTTTTTCCACGACACCTCTTAGAGATGAGTGAACGAAGGTTTTTCCACCTCATCGACCCGGTTCTATTAGAACCAGAACTCCATCAGCTGCTGTGGTTCTGAGTCAAACCAGCCTGTTCCCCTCCTGGCCTGTGGGGGCGCTGCACCAACAACCACTGAAGGAAACCACACAAAAACCTCTGAAGACACTGAGAGCAACTTCCTTCTTCACCAGATGGAAACAAGATGGAGGCGTCAGATTTTAGTGTTGGAGGATTTCTCTTTAGTCTTTGGCTGAAGACCAGGAGACATTTCTGCTGCTAGCGCTAGGCTAACATGTTAGCTTTGGCTGGATTTACCCAGAATGCCCTGCACTGTAATCCACTTCCTGTTTTTGATACGGTCTCTGGTCCACTTTGCGAACCCAGACTGAGGTTTGGAGGACCAGAGGTCACTTTTTTGGTCAGCATCAGAGTTTGATCACATCTTAGTCCAGGGCTGGGCGGTCCTGGTTCTGGAGGTCCGGTGTCCTGCAGCTCTTAGAGTCTCTCTGGTTCAACAACCTGAACCCAACAGCTGAATCTCTTCCTCAGTGCAGTCGGGTTCTCCAGAGTTCTGCTAACGACCTCATTATTGGACTCAGGTGTGTTGAAGTAGAGAAACATCTACAGGACCCCCCAGGCCCTCTGGCCCCCCAGGCCCCCAGACCCCCCAGGCCCCTCAGGCCCCCCAGGCCCTCTGGCCCCCCAGGCCCCCAGACCCCCCAGGCCCCTCAGGCCCTCTGGCCCCCCAGGCCCCCAGGACCCCCAGGCCCCCCAGGACCTCACCGCTGCCTTAGATTGAAGTGACTGAATGGGGCTGGTGGGTCACAGACCCCCCAGTTCGGAGACCCAAATCCCCCCTTCCTGGGTCAGAGTCCATGAAGTTCCTTAAAATAAAGAAAAACCAAACCGATTCATTAAGCACCATCAGTGTTGTGGTTCTGTGGGTCGGTTCTACCAGAACCCTCAGAAATTTCAAATTGTGTTGAAACTTTCGGTTTGTTTATTTGGATCTGATCGTTACAGAATCCAGACCGGCTGGTTCTGGTTCCACATGAAGACCGGACTCTTTTGTCTCTGTCTTTCTGTCTGCAGGATCCGTGTCGCCTGCCACACGCTCATCCATCACCACATCTTCACCAACCTCATCCTCGTCTTCATCATCCTCAGCAGCTGCTCATTGGCTGCTGAGGATCCAATCAGAGCGCACTCCTTCAGGAACAACGTGAGTCGCACAGCCTCCTCACTGATACCCAGCTCTGTGATGTCACCAGTGATGTCATCAGTACGCCTCTGGGTTGGCATCGGGAGGGGCGGGGCTTCAGAAGGTTTCAGGGTAGGTTCGGGTCAGTGATTAACCGGGTCAATGAGGCAGAAAGAAGAGAAAAGAGAGAAAAATTACCCCCCACACACAGAGTCTCTGTTTCTAACTCTGTTCATCTCTGAACTCAGATTTCTTGAGGTTCTGTTTCTGTTTTGCGACCCATTTAACTTTCACTCCAGTCAATCTGATCAGTTCCACTGTGGAAATAAAACCACCTGCAGTCTGAAATTCACACTTTATCTGACTTTTAGGTCAAAAGAAGCAGAATGCAGACGGTGAATCCAAACATCATCTGAAAATGATAGTAATGAAGTGAGGAAAGCCAGTCAGTGAACGCATCACGACCTAACCTGGTCACTCCTGGTCCCAAACAGAACCGGGTCAGAAGCTGCAGCCGGTGTTGTTAGCTTTCTTCCTCTGTCGCTCCAGGCCACTTTTCAATCCATCCAGACGGCGGCCATCTTTGCTAAAATGGATTCGTAAACCGTTCACACAGAAATCTGTCGGGTTCCATTAGTAGCAGCAGCAAACCAAGACCAGCTGAGTGAACGCAGATTTCAAAAATACACAAAACATGCTGAAGAAATAATTAATCCCAGGACAGAACCCTGAGGTACACCAGGTGACCGATGTTCCACACTGCTGGTCCACACCTAAGGCCTCAGCTCACCTGCAGCAGATTTGAACGGGAATGTGTTCCTGACCATGATTGTACTTCCTGTCTGAGTCTGAACTTCCTGTGTGTCTGTAGATTCTGGGTTACGCTGACTACGCCTTCACCTCCATCTTCACCGTGGAGATTCTGCTGAAGGTAAACATCGTCGGCAGGACGTCTTGGCCCAGAGCTTCCCCTGTGACTTCCTGTCTGTTTGTCTCAGATGACGGTCCACGGCGCGTTCCTGCACCAGGGATCCTTCTGCAGGAACTGGTTCAACCTGCTGGACCTCCTGGTCGTCAGCGTCTCGCTGGTCTCCTTCTTCCTGCAGTCAGTATTTCAACCTTAACTTCCATGTAACAAGACTCTGGCTTGATCTCCTTCAGAAACATCTTTCTAGATGCTTTCTCGCCGTTCAGCTCTTTCCCTTCTACCAGAGGAGACAGACTCCACGGACTCCTGCTGTGAATGGAGGCCACGCTGACCTCCATCCCCTGTTGATACTCCAGTCCAGAGTCATCCTGCATGTTTTAGTTCTCTCCCTGGGTTAGACTTATGAGTCAGAGTTATGCCCAAGTTAGCTTTAGAAAATCCTCTTTCTTTAGAATCACATGTCGTTTTTATAGAAGTGTAAATAAATTCAGACAGTAAGAGAGCACCGGGTCTCCAAGATCTTCTCCTGTCCGGTCCCATCAGAAGTCTTCTGGTTCCTCTGTGTGTCTGCAGCTCCAGCGCCATCTCTGTGGTGAAGATCCTTCGAGTCCTCCGGGTGCTGCGACCTCTCAGAGCCATCAACAGGGCCAAAGGACTGAAGGTAACGGTCCCCTGATGGTGAGGATGTGAGGGTCAGGCCTGGGTCGGGTCTCAGAAGAGCTTCTGGCCTGGTTCTGGTCGTCCAGGTATCAAGTCTCTCTGGTGTGTGTGTTGCAGCATGTGGTCCAGTGTGTGTTTGTGGCCATCCGGACCATCGGGAACATCATGATCGTCACCACGCTGCTGCAGTTCATGTTCGCCTGCATCGGCGTCCAGCTCTTCAAGGTTCCTCCCTGCCGTTCACCCGGCCCAGGCCTGACACCTCCACCGCCTCACTCTGCTTCTGCTTTCAGGGGAAGTTCTACCGCTGCACCGACGAGGCCAAGAGCACTCCGGAACAATGCAAGTGAGTCAGAGAGGTGGTTCTGGTGCAGCTCTGGTTCTGCTCAGGCTGAACCGGGTGTGTGTCTGCAGAGGAACCTTCGTCGTCTACAAGGACGGAGACGTGAGCCACCCCATGGTCAGGGAGCGGATCTGGCTGAACAGCGACTTCAACTTCGACAACGTCCCGATGGGGATGATGGCGCTCTTCACCGTGTCCACCTTCGAGGGCTGGCCCGCGTCAGTACCCCACCTTCATCAGCTCATTTCCCTCAGCTGGGTCTGAACGTTTGTCTCCTGGTTCTCCAGACTCCTCTACAAGGCCATCGATGCCAACGGAGAGAACTCGGGTCCGATCTACAACTACAGGGTGGAGATCTCCATCTTCTTTATCGTCTACATCATCATCATCGCCTTCTTCATGATGAACATCTTCGTGGGTTTTGTCATCATCACTTTCAGAGAGCAAGGAGAGCAGGAGTACAAAAACTGTGAGCTGGACAAGAACCAGGTAAGACCCGGTCCTATTGGACCAGAACCTCAGTAAATGTCCAAATCGTTCTGAGGACAAAATGTCTGCATGAGACGTTGTCCATCCAAACCTCCAGAAAAATATTCACTCTGGCTGATGGAGGACATCCTCCTATTAAGAGCTCCAGGAGTTGAACAGAACCGGGTCGTCTTTGTTCCAGTTCTGGTTCCTAAATCCTCTGTCTCAGCTGGGTGCACGTCCACCCAGCAGCAGTACCCTCCTCCTCCTCAGTCAGGCCTCAGGACGTCTCCCTGATGTTCCTCCACATTTCTTTTCCCAAACGTTCAGTGGACGTCCGTCTGGAGTCTGTGTGGATCTCCGCATAGCGACAGTTTTGTTTCTGCTTCAGATCAGGACGGAAACTACACAATGACTCTGAAACGGCGGGACTGTCCACCATGTTGGACAGAGCTCCTCCCACAGCTGGTCCCGGTTCTGTATGATTGGCTTGATTTGGTTCTGGATCTGTTGGTCCTGTGAAGTCTACTCACAACATTGTCTGGTTCACCTGGTGGAACCGGAGTAAACTGAGAGAAAACCCTCAAAACCTGTTTCACACCCAAACAGTTCAGTTCTGTTGGCTTCCATGACATGTCCGGAAATATTCCAGACAGAAAATTAAAGTCTTTGCTGTTTTTGTTTGGTGGTTCTGCTGGATCAGTTCCCGTCCTCTGTCCAATCGTTGGGCTGCAGGACACTGTGTCTCAGGTCTGTCCATGTCTGCTGTCTGCCTCTGTCTCAGCGTCAGTGCGTGGAGTACGCCCTGAAGGCTCAGCCTCTGAAACTCTACATCCCCAAGAACCCGGTTCAGTACAAGTTCTGGTCCATCATCAATTCCACGGGGTTCGAGTACGTCATGTTCGTCCTGATTCTGCTCAACACTGTCACACTGGCTGTGCAGGTCGGTACTGGTCCAGTTAGTCAAAGCCGATCCAGTCGGACCACAGCGAGCTGAGTGCTCTCTCTGCTGCAGCACTACGAGCAGACCAAGACCTTCAGCGACGTCATGGACATCCTCAACATGGTCTTCACCGGACTCTTCACCATAGAGATGCTGCTGAAGCTGCTGGCCCTGCGGCTCCGGGTGCAGAACCGAATGCAGACGGACAATTGGTCGGTCCGCATCCTGCACAGCGTCTCATGTCTCCCTTGTCCTTGCAGCACTACTTTGTGGACGCCTGGAACTCCTTCGATGCTCTAATCGTGGTCGGCAGCGTGGTGGACATCGTGGTGACAGAGTTCAGCGTGAGCAGCAGATCACAGTGAAATGATCATCACGATGCAAAATCCGTCTGAAATAAACACATCTCAAGTTTAAAAATCAACTTTCATGCAGGACTTAATGGATGTTTCTGTTTTCAGAGTGGCGAGGACAGCTCCAGGGTGTCCATCACCTTCTTCCGCCTGTTCCGAGTGATGCGGCTGGTCAAGCTCCTGAATAAAGGGGAGGGGATTCGCACACTGCTGTGGACATTCATCAAATCACTGCAGGTTAGCGGGGCGAGATTAGCATGACGACATTAGCAGGGCGAGGTTAGAAGCGCGAGATTAGCATGGTGAGATTACCAGGACGAGATTAGCAGGGCAAGGTTAGCAAGGCAAGATTGGCAGGGCGAGATTAGCATGGCGACATTAGCAGGGCGAGATTAGCATGACGACATTAGCAGGGCGAGGTTAGCATGGCGACATTAGCAGGGCGAGGTTAGAAGCGCGAGATTAGCATGGTGAGATTACCAGGACGAGATTAGCAGGGCAAGGTTAGCAAGGCAAGATTGGCAGGGCGAGATTAGCATGGCGACATTAGCAGGGCGAGATTAGCATGACGACATTAGCAGGGCGTGGTTAGCATGGCGACATTAGCAGGGCGAGGTTAGAAGCGCGAGATTAGCATGGTGAGATTACCAGGACGAGATTAGCAGGGCAAGGTTAGCAAGGCAAGATTGGCAGGGCGAGATTAGCATGGCGACATTAGCAGGGCGAGGTTAGCATGACGACATTAGCATGGCGAAGTTAAAAGGTTGAGGTTATCATGGCGACGTTAGCAAGGCAAGATTAGCATGGCGATGTTAGCATGTCGAGATTAGCAGGGCGAGGTTAGCAAGGCGAGGTTAGCAGGCTGAGGTTAGCATGGCGACATTAGCAAGGCAAGATTAGCAGGGCGAGGTTAGCAAGGCGAGGTTAGCAGGCTGAGGTTAGCATGGCGACATTAGCAAGGCAAGATTAGCATGGCGAAGTTAACAGGTTGAGGTTATCATGGCGACGTTAGCAAGGCAAGATTAGCATGGCGATGTTAGCATGTCGAGATTAGCAGGGCGAGGTTAGCAAGGCGAGGTTAGCAGGCTGAGGTTAGCATGGCGACATTAGCAAGGCAAGATTAGCAGGGGGATGTTAGCAAGGCAAGATTAGCAGGTCGATATTAGCAGGGCGAGGTTAGCAGGGCGAGATTAGCTGGGCGACATTAACAAGGCGACATTAGCATGACGACAGTAGCAGGGCGAGGTTAGCAGGGCGAGATTAGCATGACAACGTTAACAGGGCGAGATTAGCAGGGCGAGGTTAGCAGGGTTAGGTTAGCATGGCTAGATTAGCAGAACAAGGTTAGCATGACGACATTAGCAGGGCGAGGTTAGCAAGGCGAGATTAGCAGGGCAAGGTTAGCAGGGCGACATAATCTGGGCGAGGTTAGCATGGCAACGTTAACAGGGCGAGATTAGCAGGGCGAAATTAGCATGGCGATGTTAGCAGGTTGAGGTTAGAAGGGTTAGGTTAGCATGGCGAGATTAGCAGAACAAGGTTAGCAGGTCGAGATTAGCAGGGCAACGTTAGCAGGGCCAGGTTAGCAGGCTGAGGTTAGCAGGGCAAGGTTAGCAGGGAAAGGTTAGCAGGTCGAGATTAGCAGTGCGAGGTTAGCAGGGCGAGATTAGCAGGGCGAGATTAGCAGGGCGACATTAGCAGGGCGACATTAGCAGGGCGACGTTAGCATGACGACATCAGAAGGGCGAGATTAGCATGGTGTGGTTACCAGGACGTGATTATCATGGCGACTTTAGCAGGGCGAGGTTGGCATGACGACATTAGTAGGGCAAGGTTAGCAAGGCGAGATTGGCAGGGCGAGATTAGCAGGGCGAGATTAGCAGGGCAACGTTAGCAGGGCAACGTTAGCATGGCAACGTTAACAGGGCGAGATTAGCAGGGCAAAATTAGCCTGGCGATGTTAGCAGGGTGAAGTTAGCAGGGTTAGGTTAGCATGGCGAGAATAGCAGAACAATGTTAGCAGGTTGAGATTAGCAGGCTGAGGTCAGCAGGGCAAGATTAGCAGGGCGAGGTTAGCATGGCGACATTAGCATGGCGACGTTAGCAAGGCAAGATTAGCATGGAGATGTTAGCAGGGCAAGATTAGCAGGGCAAGGATAGCATGGCGACGTTAACCGGGCAAGATTAGCATGTCGAGATTAGCAGGGCGAGGTCAGCAGGCTGAGGTTAGCATGGTGACATCAGCAAGGCAAGATTAGCAGGGCGATGTTAGCAAGGCAAGATTAGCAGGTCGATATTAGCAGGGCGAGGTTAGCAGGGCGAGATTAGCATGGCAACGTTAGCATGGCGAGATTAGCAGGCTGAGGTTAGCATGGTGACGCAGTCGGGTTGCCGGGTTGAAGCCTAGCTCCTGGACGCCGGGTCAGGCTGAGTCTCTCCCCGTCCTCTCCCTGCAGGCGCTGCCGTATGTCGCTTTGCTCATCGCCATGATCTTCTTCATCTACGCTGTCATCGGCATGCAGGTGAGTTCACACACAGGTAAGCCTGTAGGAGTAACTGTTTGGAGTCCAGACACCAGAGCCTATGAGGTTCTGGAAGGTTTTGCATGTCCCCCAGAACCTGAACGCAGTAGGACTAGGTTCTGACTGTCTTCGGGTTAACTGTTCCCTTTGCTGTGTCTGGCAGACGTTCGGGAAGATCGCAATGCAGGACTACACTCAGATCAACAGAAACAACAACTTCCAGACGTTTCCTCAGGCCGTCCTGCTCCTCTTCAGGTCAGAGGTTCTCCTCTCCTTCTGGATGCTCGGCGACCAGTCTCTGCTGGTTTACCTGTGTGTGTGTGTGTGTGTGTGTGTGTGTGTGTGTGTGTGTGTGTGTGTGTGTGTGTGTGTGTGTGTGTGTGTGTGTGTGTGTGTGTGTGTGTCTGTGTGTGTGTGTGTGTGTGTGTGTGTGTGTGTGTGTGTGTCTGTGTGTGTGTGTGTAACATAGTTAATGTTGTAGAGAATTCCATTTGTCATTACTTCCAAGTTTGGGTTCATGTGTAATGGGAGAAGCAGCGCCCCCTCCTGGTGGTTGGTAGTGTTAAATATAATGAACACAGACATCTCGTTGCCAGTTCATGAGAAATGGGCGCCAGGTAGGTTCAGAGTTAATGCTCTAGTAAAATGTTATGTTAGCTTGATGCTAACATGAAATGCTATTCTTGGTAAGGTGCTGTTCCCGCGGTGATGGACCTGATTCCTGATCAGTTCTTATCCTGTTCCAAAAAGATAAACATCATTTCATCTCATCCTGGCTCCTGGCCCTTATTCACACAACGCAGAACTGAGTTGAAGTACCTGATCACGACTATCGAGGTTACGTGTGTGTGTGTGTGTGTATGTGTATGTGTGTGTGAGAACAGGTGTGCCACAGGTGAAGCGTGGCAGGAGATCATGTTGGCCAGCCTTCCAGGGAAACGCTGCGATCCGGAGTCGGACTACGAACCAGGAGAGGAGTTCAGCTGCGGAAGCAACTTTGCCATCGTTTACTTCATCAGCTTCTTCATGCTGTGTGCTTTCCTGGTGGGAACCTGGACATTCCCAGAATGTTCCCAGAACGTTCCTCTGTTTGGACCAGAACCTGACCGCACTTCTCTTTCTCTCACTTAGATCATCAACCTGTTTGTTGCCGTCATCATGGACAACTTTGACTATCTGACGCGCGACTGGTCCATCCTGGGGCCACATCATCTGGATGAATTCAAAAGGATCTGGTCGGAATACGATCCAGAGGCCAAGTAGGTTCTGCCTCCTGTCAGAGGTCCAATTGTTCTGTGAGCTCAGTTTATGATGAGCTTCTTCAGATTACGTACTTCTGAGATGTTCCTGAGTTTTGCTGCGGCAGAAACTGGAATCACCGTTCTGTGGAACGTTTTGTTTCCTCAGAGGTCGGATCAAACATCTGGATGTGGTGGCGCTGCTCCGGAGGATCCAGCCTCCTCTGGGGTTCGGCAAGCTCTGTCCGCACAGAGTGGCCTGCAAGGTGAGCAGGACTAACCCAACTCCACTCCGCCTTAGTCCAACTCCAGTCTGTCTAGAAAGTCCAGTTCGGTTGGGGTAGTGTGAAGCGCTACACTGGCTTCGGTCGGTTCTGGTTCTGGTTCTGGTTCCTACTGATTCTCAGCAGAAGTTCCACTATTTCTCTGAAACCAAACTCCAAAGCTACAGCTGATCAGTAGTTATCAACAGACTGTTAGGGTTTGTCCTTCAGACGTAAAGGAGTCAGAGGGTTAGGGTTCCCGCAGGAGTGTTTTGGTTCTGTCCGTTACCCCCCCGAACAGAACCTGAGTGGTCCATTTCCTCTGCACCGCAGCGCCTGGTGGCCATGAACATGCCTCTGAACGCCGACGGCATGGTGACCTTCAACGCCACACTGTTCGCTCTGGTTCGCACCGCGCTCAAGATCAAGACCGAAGGTAGGTGAGACCTTCAGGTGGAGGATGACTCAGCTGCGTTTTCATGGTTTTATGTTAGCTCTGCTGGATTAGCCAGACGTGGAACATAAATATCTGCACATGAAGTGACTTTTCAGCTGCAGTTCTATCTTTGATGTTTGATCTGTTTAACATCAGCTCCACCTACACTGAGGTCGTTCAGGGATGAACTTCTAACCTGTCTTTGGCTCCGCCCCCTGGGTGCTGCCGACAGGTAACCCTGAGCAGGAGAATGAGGAGCTGAGAGCGATCATCAAGAAGATCTGGAAGCGGATGAAGCCGAAGCTGCTGGATGAGGTCATTCCGCCACATGAAGGTAGAGCGACCGGCCTGCAGGGACAAGCCGGGTCTCCGTCTGCCGCTCAGCAGACTCAACCTCTCTCTCTCCATCTGCAGAGGAGGAAGTCACCGTCGGAAAGTTTTATGCAACTTTCCTCATTCAGGATTATTTCAGGAAGTTCAGGAAGAGGAAGGAGAAAGGAAACGTGAACGGAGAATCTGACTCTACGAATCCGTCTGCTGTTCAGGTTAGCCGTCTTTCTGCATGTTTTCTCAGAAACTCTTGAGCTTTTCAAAAGCTTTTTAAACGTCTAGCTGCCACCTAGTGGTCAAATGTGAGAATGCATCAACATATGTGGCAGTAATCTCCAGGGTCTCATGTTCAAAGAGACGCTCAAAAAATGTGCGGCGCCATATTTTACGCACAACTCGGCATGTATAAAAATGAACTTTGCGTCAAAGTTTGTAGAAATATATGCACACTTTTTCCCTGGCGTGAAAATGTGCAGCTAACTTTTCTGTGAACAATAATAAACTACAGAGTCAAAACTAAATCCACTGAAATCTGACGACATTCAGTTATTTAGACCAAGAAGTTTCAAACCCCAGGATTTTAATATTTTAGTGTTTAAACGATGAAACTGAACCCGTTTATCCTCAGACAATAAGCCAACAGAAAATACAGAAAATAGAAATAAAGGATGTGAAAACCTCAGTCCAATGTCAACAATCATGTTGCTCAGTTTGAGTCTCATAAAGATGAAACTCCTGGTCTGAATGAATCTATTTATTGTCCCTAAAGAGAAACCAGGGCTGATCAGACAGTTTGATTATTGATCAGGTGTGGAGACAATCACAGGTCCATCAGTAGCTGCATCCAGGTGAGCCGCTACCTGAGGAGAACATGGAGCCATTGATCAGAGATCAGATTGATCAGATTGATCTGCTGGTTTATCAGCGTTTAGATTCATCCAGACTGATCATCCTGGAGTTCTGGACCGGTACCGATACCGGTACCGGTCCAGCTGCGGCCGCCCGCTCTGTGAAATCATCTGGACTCTGTAAATTTATTTGGAGTTTATTTCTCTTTAAATGTATTTTTTTTTGTGAGGTGACCTTATGTTCCCTGAAAGCAACTTATAAATGAAATAAAGAATTATTAGTATTATAAATGCTTATTCTGCTACAAACAAAGCCGTTGCCATGGTTACTGCTTCACGTGGCGACAGACTTCCTGGTATTTCTAATTTACATGAAGTTGTATTTATGGAGGCGACGGGCGGAGCAGCAGCTGCTCTGTTTCCTGTAAATTAGCATTTAGAAAGGAAAGGTCTGCAGGCTTCATACATCTGAGTTTTATTGTGCGCTGCACTTTTCTAAATTTGTCCGTACGTAAAGTTTTAGTGTGAAAACTGCGCAGAGTTTTATGCATGAGGCCGCTGAAGTGGGAAAAACAGCATCTGTGGAAAAAAGCTGAAACATTTGATGTTTATCGTCTCACTACGTTCTCTTCATGTTCTGATGCTGAAACTGTGAGGAGTCTCACCGCCTGAGGCAGAAAGTGATTTCTCTGTGTCGGCTGCAGCTGTGTAAGGCGGGTCTGAAGACGCTGCAGGATCTGGGTCCAGAGATGCGTCTGGCTCTGAACGCAGACCTGGAGGACGAAGAGGAGGCGCTGATGGACGGCGAAGATCTGGAGAACGCTGCCTACAAGGTGCCGACAGGCCACGCCCACCGCCGGCAGTCTGAGCAGCCGCCTCAAACTTTCTGTTCTCTGTCTGCAGGCCGAAAACGGATTTGGACCGGAGACCCGACGAGGCTCCATACTGACACCTACTGGTAAAATGCAGCTGAACCTTCCTTCATAAGTGAGGATGATGATGGAAGGAGCGAGGATAAATAATATTTTAAAGAAAATAGATGAGGGGAAAAAAAGCATAGAGCACACAGGAAATGAGTAACTTCAACTGGATGGAAGAAAATGAAACGTTTTGATCGGATCTGGGTTTTTGTTTGTTTTTTTCTTCTTTTTTTTTTTTTTTTACAGATTCTTAAAATCAGACCATCAATGACCTTTAACCTCAAAGAAGGAAATGATCAAATACTTGCTATCAGCTTCAATCTGAGCATGAACAGCAGGGGGCAGTAGAGCATTGTTTCAATCAGAACTGACAGTGGGCGGGGCTTCTCTCTGCAGGCGATGGCGGCGTCTCCAACGGCGGTCTCATCCACCGAGTCGGGTCGCTCAGCAAGATGGCAAATGGAAACGAACATGACGAGCATCTTCGTCGTGGAGACAGCGTGAGGTCATCAGCGAGTCATCTGCGCCGGGCGTCCGTGAAGAACAGCCTGACAGACTCCGCCCACAAGAGACCGTCATACTACAAATATGGACGGTGTGTCATTTCATTTACCCCAAAGAGAAACGAACTCAGGACACCCAAATATCTTCCGAGTCCAAGGAAGGATGTCCAGTGTCAGTCAGTCTAACAATGTTGAAGACTGCTGCTGCACAGTTTCATGCTAACATGCTAACTGCTTAGGGCTTAGGCAGCAAACAGCATATTCCACAGTAATATGTCCTGAAGACATCATCAGCTGTTAGCAGCTCCGCTAAGCTGCCTCCTTTGCTTTTGCTGCTCCTCTTTATATCTCGTAACAGTAAAACTTAAAAAATTTGAGCTTTTTAGGGTCTGAAATCTGATTTTCATCTGTTGGTCTGCAGGAGAGACTCCAGGGACAGAACCTGGAGGAACGGAGACGTGGATGTCTACGGAGAGCAGGGTTACTACAGCCGAGAGGAGGACAACGAGAGCATCACCTCCAGAGACAGGTAGGCAACACGCAGGAAGGGCTTCCAGTAGCTCACTAACATGCAGGCAGTGATGGCATAGTTACTTTGAAAAAGTAACTTTAATCGGACTACTGATTACTCCTTGAAAAAGTAACTTAGTTAGATTACTGACTACTTGATTTGGAAAGTAACTAAGTTACATTAAAAGTAAATTTTTAGTTACTTTTAGCAGCTGCTAACAACAACGCTCCACCTCCTGTGAAAATAACATTGATCTTTGCCAAAACTTAATTGTAAGTTATTTTATAATGGTAACATCAACAATGTGTCTCCACTGATAAGGTTGAACTGAAGAGGAGATTGTACAAAAAACTGTACAAAAAAATAAAAAACGTGAGTAAATTGTGGTCCACTGTTGTCTGGAAAACCCTAAGAAGGATTTTAAAGGCCCCCCTGGCCCCCCATCCCCCAGGTTCTGTGTTACGGCCCTGCATTTGGTGTCAAAGCTCAGATCTCCTCCTGCAGCTCCACACCTCAGATGGCTGCACAGATTTGTGACACTTATCTTAATATTAATAATTATAATAGCGTTAACTTGCCATTATAATTATTGCCAACTACGGACACGTTCATTCGTGACTGTTTTCACGTTTATTGCGCTGTTCATATTGGTCTCGATGTAATATATTAAGTTGACATTAACAAAGACACAGCGGGACGGATCATCCGGAAATGATGGACAGGGAGAGACTGAATAAAACTAACTTAATGACGGACAAATTCTGGGATTTATTATGAGTTTCTGCTTATTTCCAAACCCAAATGAGCAACTTCACGTTCAAAAACGAGCCCAATAAGGCGCAACCCGCAACTCATTAAATTTGCAAGCGACTTTAAAAAAATGAAGCCCAAAGCCGCTTATAATAATCGGACTTGGCGACAGAAACTCAAAATAGTTCCAGTTTTTCCACCAACAAAATGCGCATCTCCCTCCATTGTTTACATTTCTGTTGCATAGAGACGTCGGTCACTCGACAAGACGAGTAGAGGAAATACGATTAAATAACAATAGAAGATAGTAACGCAAAAATGATTTTGATAAGTAACTGTAGTCTGACTACTGGATTTGAAACAGCAACTCGTTAGATTACTGGTTACTGAAAAAAGTGGTCCGACGTCAGTAACGCGTTACAAGTTAACGCGTTACTGACGTCACTGCCTGCAGGTTAGCTGTGCTAACCCTGAAGCACTAATCTATTAGTTCTACTGAAGCTAAATTGCTTTCAACATGGTATGAAGCAGAAGCTAGCGCTAAAGTGAAATTATGCTGCCCTCATGATGTGTTGCTCTTACAAAGCTAAACAGCTAGCTAGTACCTGAGCTTAACATAATCCAGTCTTCTATAGTTTTCTTGTTTTATTTTGCAACTCTTTTGTGGTTTGTTTTGTAAAACTATTACAAATATAAATCAACCACAAACAAAATACAGAAAACAACTAGACTACAGCAAACAGATGGCTCCCAATTATTACTAACTAGCTAACAATGTAGCTTTGTATTTTGGTTGGAGAACTTAGAACTCTGTCTTATGAAATAAGACAGAGTTCTGAAATAATAATTAATAAAATGAACTTGCAGATAAATAGAGTCCAAGGGACAGACGTGTCTGAAGGACAGTCTCTCTCTCACCATGAATACAGCCGGTCGGGTTCTGCTTGGCTTCCAAATTAAATACGTGAACAATGTCCACTAGGTGTCAGTAAGGCTTTATAGTTTCACTTACAATTTACCATCGGAAAACTAAACAAACATAATGATGGAGAAATATAAACATGATTTTTTTCCCCCCTCCAGTGGGTCTTTTGTGGGCTCTAGTGTCCCTTATATAACAGCAGGCTGATAGGAAAGGGGGGGGAAGATATGCGGCAAATGTCGCCGGGTCCAGGAATCAAACCCGTGACGGCCGCGTTGAGGACTCAAGGCCTCCAAATGTGGGTCGTGCTATCCCCTACGCCACCGCAGCACGCCCTATAAACATGATATTTAGGGGAGGCTAATACTATAGACTATAGCAACATGGCATTTAGCAGCTAAATGCTAAATGCATTATCACCATATTTGTGGAATGCTAACATGCTAACTTCAATCATGTTGGCAACTTCATTCAACTAAAATTTTACAAAACAGCCAAGTAAATTAGCGCTTTGGAAAAATTATTGTAGGGTTAGCTAAGTGCGCTAAATGTGTTCAACATTAGCAAAAGTAACCAGCAAAGAATTAGCTCTGCTTCTAGCGCATTAGCAGGTTAGTGGAGGAGCGCCTACTGCTGTCATCAGGTGTGTGGGCGGAGCTTGGCCAGGACCGGTCCATGTCCCGCCTCCACCCTGCAGGGCAACGCTGGCAGCTGATAGGCTGGATTATTTATCATCTGACTGTGTTCTCAGACATTACCCCGACGACTCGTCGCTGTACAGAGACCACCGCGACGGCCACGCCCCCTACAGCAACGGTAGCTATGGCGACAGTTACAGCGAGGGCAGGAGGACGACTCGCAGACGCCTACTTCCTGCCACACCCACAGGTGACAGGATGTCTCATGGCTGACATGACGGGTGTGACATCACAGCCGGCTGAGCGGTGCGTTTGTTTTGCTCACCAGGCCGGAAACCGTCCTTCAACATCCAGTGTCTGAGGCGGCAGGGCAGCAGCGACGACCTGCCGATTCCCGGGACGTACCACCCGACATCACCACCGCGCCGCGTGCGACCTCAGGTGACCCCGGAGAGCCGCTCCAGACACACATCCACCTGTTCCCCAGGTAACCACCCTTCTCCTCGCCAGGCTTTCGGCAGCTACGACTCCCACCGTTCCTCCGCCCGCTCCGCTGCCGTGTCCACGGCGTCCTGGGCCAAGCCATGCCCCCGCCGCGGGCGGCTCCTCTACGCGCCGCTCATCCTGGTGGAGGAGGAGGGCAGCCCGCCCTGGGGGGGTGAGGGCAAGAACGGAGGGGCAGCAAGAGGTGAGGAGGCAGGCCTTCAAAATAAAAGCCTAGCCGATGGCTTTTAATGTGAAGGGTCGAGCTAATACTGCTTCCTGTGACAGGAGCAGCAGATGAACCGCCCTGGTTCAGTGGACCAGCCGGGAGCTCAGGTGAGACGAAGAAACAGACACGAGTCTTCTGACCGGGTCGGGAGACTCTGAACGGGTCATGTGACTGTCTTGTAGCTCCGCCCCCGTACCGGGCCTACACCACCCTCCGGGTTCCCTCGCAGCTCGGCGCTCCGTTCGCTGAGAAACGGGGATCGGCCGACAGCCTGGTGGAGGCGGTGAGCGAGCGCCACTGATCACTCTTCACTTCCTGTTCATGAGCGTTTCCGTGGAGACGATGGGTTCTGCTCTGCTCTGTCTCCAGGTTCTGATCTCGGAGGGACTCGGCCTCTACGCTCGAGACCCCAAGTTTGTTGCGTTTGCTAAGAGAGAGATCGCAGACGCGTGTCACATGACGGTGGACGAGATGGAGTCGGCGGCCAGCGACCTGCTGAGCTCCGGGAGCCACGACTTCCTGAACGCCATCGGCGACGATCCGGCGGCGCTCTACAGCGACGAGGAGCCAATCAGGACGAGCCGCGAGGAGGAGGAGCTGGCTGACGAGATGGCCTGCGTGACGTCATTCTGAGGATCCACCAATCAGAGGAGAGGGAGGCGGGGCCTGGACTGCCGGCCAATAGGAGCGGTTCGCTTTACAGGAGAGAAACGTGGAGGAAGTTAAAATGTGATTGTGGAAAAAAGGAAAATGGATCAGAACCATAACCTGGTCGGGTTCAGCGTCTTGTGACCCGGTTCTGATGATGGTTCTGATGGTATGACGGTCCAAATGGGACCAGGTTTAATCACTGCTGACACTAAAGGTTCTGCCCTCGTTAGACCCGTTACCATGGAGATTGAGATTGAGATGAGAGGCTCGTTGAGACTTCTCCAGATGTGAACTGTGGCTCTACGGCAGAGTTAGTCGTCTTGTGATCGGAAGGTTGTCGGTTCGATTCCAGCTTCCTCCTGCCACTCGATGTGCCTCTGGGCAAGGCACTTAACCCCAAACTGCCTACTGGTGTGTGTGTGTGTGTGTGTGTGTGTGTGTGTGTGTGTGTGTGAATGTGACTCTAGTGTAAAGAGCTTTGAGTCAAAATGACTGGACAGGTTCTATATAAGTTCAGTCCATTTGCACCAGAATCTAACTTGGGTTAAATTCCGATAATCTCTATTAAACTGCAGTATGTTCTGGTTCTGGTCGGATTGGATTTCTGGGCTTAAGGCAGGAGGACAGATTAAGATTAAAAATGTTTTTTTTTACATTTTTTAATGTGTAAAAATGTATTTCTGTTCATTTATTGAAGCTGGAAAATAAAAACAGATAAAGGAAAGTAACACGCTGAAAATATTAAACGTATTTTTACCTCAATCTGATTTTATAGCTCATAAAAAGACAGAATATTTTCTAATAGTTTCTCCAGTTTATCCGACCAGAACTGGACGCATTTAGATTTTAGGAGGCGATTCGATTCGTTTGAAAGGTGTTGAGTTTTCCTCCACCGGGCGCCATCGACCTCCAGAGCTATGACATCATCAGGTGACGAGGACAGAGTGTCTGTGAGCTGATGATGAAGAGGAAGACGATGATGTCAGCGGTTTGTGGCGTCAGAAGAACTGAGATCATTCAGTCTCTCTCCCTGCAGGTCCGGCTCGTTTTTCTACTTGTGGTGTTTTTTATGCTGATGACCGACTCATGTTGTTCTTGTTGTGGCGTTTTTTTCTCGTCCGACCCGTTGGACTTTTCCCCAGAACTCTTTAAGGGCTTTAGTTTCCTGCTCAGACGTCCAGGAGCTGCTCTGCCTGAATCTGATTTCCTTCCAATAAAGATCCAGATCAGGCTCTCCCTTCGACTCCGTGTTGTTTCTAACAGACATGTGGAAGTATCTAATGACACCTAGCGGGCAGAACCGGCAGGTCCGGCAGGAGAAGACCCGGCAGAACCGGCAGGTCCGGCAGGAGAAGACCGGGCTGACATGTGGGTCCAAACGCAGCTGCAGCCTGCAGGCAACATGTCCAGGAACAAAAGTACATCTGTACCAAAAATACTTTCACAGTTCTGAAGCAATATCGATATATTTAAGTAAACCAAGCAGCAGGTCACAGCGCCCCCTGCTGGCTGAGGGCGGTAACGCAGCAACAGTCCAAACAGCAGAACCTGAGCAAATACTCGAGTACATTTGATGTAATATTTTAAAATGATGTCATCAGACAGACCAACATGGACGTCAGCATTTCCTCTTGAAGAGATTTTACAGCAAAATCAAATGTAAACTTTAAACAAAAAAAGGATCTTTAGGCAGTTTGAAGATCCATTTAATGTAAAACTCAAATCAGACCTGGAAAACAGGAAGATTTGGATCTACATAGATATGAATTTCTTTATGAATTCAGTGATGGCATAGTTACTTTGAAAAAGTATCTAATCAGATTACTAACTATTTGATGTGGAAAGTAACTAAGTTACATAAAAGTAACTTTTGTTACTTTCAGCAGCTGAAAACAACAACGCTGTGAAAATCTCATTGATCTTTGCCAATAATTAATTACAAGTTATTTTATAATAGCAACATCAACAATGAGTCTCCAGTCATAAGGTTGAACTGAAGGGAGATTATTTAATGGTTACAACAGAACAAATAAAACTGTTAGTTTTATTTAGTAATGTGTGTTTGTGTTTCCACTATAGTCTGGAAGGGTTTTAAAGACCAAACAAACCACATTTTTATTAAAACTGGAACTTGGAATAAAAAGCCAGATGTGTTGAAAACGGGATCATGTTTCGTTTTTGTGTAAGAAAAAAATATGGACAATATTTAAATCCAGAAATTATTTATTTTCTAGTGACATTTTATGATGGGTGGAGAGTAAAATGAAGAGGGAAGTTGAGTTTACATTCAATGGTGTCAGAAAAACTTTAAAAATGACTAAACATCAGGAGTTAAATTATAGAAAAAGGAAAAGAATAAATTTATTAAAAGAATTTCTGTAAAAGAATTAGTATATTTGATGATTTTGGGCTGTGGGCGGAGCTACGGTTGGCTGTGGGCGGAGCTACGGTTGGCTGTGGGCGGAGCTAACACCAATCCGTTCAAATCAACTAGTTTAGCCTGATTCTATGGAAATCATGGCGGCTCTTGTAATAAGTGGATTTTCTGATGTTTCCTGTGAGTCACTGGAGAGATTTAATAATCAGCAGATTACAATCCAGACTACGGGACCGAAAAAAAACCAAAACGTGATTAAAGGTCAGGTTAATATCGTATAATGGAGCTAAAGCCAGCTTCTGCTTTGATTTAAAGCTAGCACTTATGAAATGTTTTTATCTGACTTTGGTTTGAGTTGCATTGGTTGCAGTTGCAATGTTCTGGACAACCAGGAGACGTTTCTATGCTGAAGTAAGGAGCTAACAGCTTTAGCTGCTTTATAGAGCAGCAGGACAGAGCAAACACCTGGACATAACCGTCACTATTAAAAAACCACTCATCTTATTAGAATGAAGTTCTGTTTATCTGTTGAAGGAAAAGACATTTTGTAAATGTCAGATTATTTTCTGTGTTTTCTAATGTGAGATAATCTGCCTCCAAGCGGCTTCATGCTGTGGAAGCTGAGATTAAAAGCTCTCACTCATGTCATTCTTTTAAAAGAGAAACAGTCAGTGTGTTTGTCATCTGATCACAGAATCTGGGTTTTATGTTTTAATGATGATGATGAGACAGAGTGTAACTACTGTAACTGTGCTGCTGCCTCAGATCTTTAATCTGAAGGAGATTTTATTCTGGTTAACTGAAGGTTGAAGAAGGAGGAGAGCAGGAGTCAAACTCCAGACCTGCAGCTCCTCGATGCTCCTGTGCTGCAGCGGAACCAGACAGTCGGGTTTCTATCAGGACGCCTTGTTTCCATTCTGAGGAGCCATCGTGATTCTGCTGTGCTGGACCAGGAGCTGCAGCAGGACTCTGGCCCCCATGTCTGAAGTTTGACTCATGATCTAAAGGATAAAAACCAAACTTAGCAAGTCCAGAACCAGCTGTTTGGGTCGTTGAAAGATTCTTACAGCAAGATTTCTGATGAAGGAGGAAAATCTGCTGGGATTCCCCTGAGGTCCGAGGAGGAACCTGCTGGATCAGTAGGAGGACCGGCGCTCCTGGAGAACACCTCCACCTGCGGGGCAGACCTTGGGCTGGTTCCCTGACCCAGCTCCAGAACCCCGGCTCTGGAAACCCAGACTCCGGACCACAGAGCTGAGAAAAATCTGCTACTTTAAACATCTGAAGACCCGCGTGGCAAAGTTCCTCATCCTCTTGAGACACGTGTTCCTCGTTTTGACCTGGATGAGTTGAGCGCAGTTCTCGGTTTGGTCGGACCGGACCTGGACAGAAGCAGGGCGGTGTGTGAGCGTGGTTCTGGCAGAGCGGTCCGGCTTCCTGGTGCTGTCGGACCAGGTCAGTTCGTCTGGTTCCTGGTCTTCAGTCGTGAGTTTCTTGTTTGTAACCCTGACGATGGGATTCACTTTGACAACTTGTGATTTCATTCTGGTATTTCTGTATTTTCCGTCTCTGTCGGCCCAACTGGTTGGTGCTTCTTGTGTTTCCTGGTCCAAACCTCCTAAACATGAAGGCTTTGTGTTGAATCGTACACAGTTTGAAATTTTATCAGTACTTTTGTTATTTTCATCTTTACTGCCGGGCGTTTTTGAAACGTCGGTGGGCTTCTTGCTCAGATCGGAGGGGGTTTCTGTTTCGGGATCACAGCAATCAGTTGGAAATGGAGACTTTGAGGTGGCCGCTTTTTTAAGTCTAAAACCCTCAAAGATCTTTAGGAGTATTGCCTCTGAATCGACTTCAGCAGCAGTTGGGTCGTCTCTGCTTTGACTGGCTGAGATCTCTGCAGAACTGACTGAAGATGAGGATTTGGTACAAGAGAAATTATCTGAGCTCTCAGGACCTGGTTTCCCAGGTTTGCAATTGTTACTCTTGTTTTTGTTCTTGCTGACGGTAGCTGGAGGAACCGTGGTGTGCCTGCTTGAACTTGTCGACGCTCCTGTTTTATGGCCGGTTGGGTTCATGCCTGCCGGTCTCCAGGCCGGTTTCGCCTGACCTTTGGTGACGGTAGGCCCCGGGTCCGGTGCTGCTTGTTTCTGCTCGGTCGCTTTCTTCTCCGAGTCCTTATTGCCATCTACATGAGGAGTTGAGTCTAAGCTCTCCTGTGGCACGCTGGGTCCTGCAGAGGTGGAGTTCTCCGCTTCAGGCTCTTCCTCTTCCACCTTTACCATCTTCGTCTGGGAAGCAATCACATAAGGGCAGCCGGAGTCAGCAGACAGGTGAGCCATCGTAATAAACTCATGGTTCAACGCCTTCAGGGGGGCGATGCGCCTCGAAGGATTCATATCCAGCATCATTTTGAGAAGGTCAATGAAAGACAGTAAATCCCTCTTTTCCAAAGGATCCTTGGGCTCTGGTCGCTTTTTCTGCAGGTCATCCAAACAGCTCAGGTCCGAATGAACTCCAGGACGAAGCACGACCACTTCGCCCAAGTCATCATAATATTCCTCTACCGTTTTTAGTGACCAAGTGTACGTAAATTCCCCTTTGACGCACTTAAAGAACCGGCCTGTGCCAAGTCCGAAGGTCAGCAGAGTATCGTGAGGCTTACCTAGAAGCTTGACCATCACACTTAAGGTTTCGTACTCGGCCCGTGAGGGAAACAGGTGGCGACCGAGGTACAAAAAAGCTAAAACACATCCGAGACCCCACATGTCTATAGCTTCATCCAAAGGAAAGTCCAGGATGACGTCTGGGGATCGGTAAGAAAGCGGCTGCTTGAAGACGTAATTCCTCATGCTGTAGGTTCTGGTGGAGAGACCAAAGTCTATCAGCTTCACACGCAGCGGCTGCGACACGCGATCCACTAGCATGATGTTGTCACATTTTATATCTCTGTGTGTTACACGTAACTCTTTCAGGACTTTCAGAGCTACAAGCAGCTGCTGGGCCAAAACTCGGATTTCATTGATGTCCAAAGGAAAAAAATACCTGCATCTGATGTATTCGTACAGATTAATGTCCAACATCTCAAATGCCAGGCAGAAATGGTTGTTGTGCTCAAAATGGTCCAGAAATTTTACTATGTTTGTATTGCTGCCCTTAAATTGTCTGAGAGTCTTAAAAATTTTCATTTCATTCACGCCGGAGTCGTACTGCGATCGCTTCACCAGCTTTATGGCCACCCTCTCCTCCGTCTCCACCTTCTTACACTTTATCACAAATCCGTAGCCTCCGCGCGCTATCAGGTCTTCCACTATGAACTGGTTTGTTTTGCTGACCAGGACTGTATTTTTCTGGAGGTTAAATTCTGGCTTAGAACCAAAGACCGACATTTTTAACAAGTCAAAACTCTTGGAAACGTTGGAAAATGTCTCTTAAAAACCAGGAAGTTCCTTCAAAGATCTGGGGAATCTGACAAGAGAAATGACAGGCGGCTGAGAAGCACCGAGGACGTCACGGGCCTATGACGTCACTTGACTCACCTTTGTTAGGGCGAAGTTACGTCATAGCGCGCCATGGAAACGGAAGTCGTTCTGAAACTACGGTACTCCGTGAGACCGACGCATTTTCAGCGTCTAACCAAACGCGATTCTTGGTCGCAATGAAAGCTGCGCGTGCTGGAAGAAAACGAGTCAGAGCGGGAAAGTGACTCCGATCCTCAAATCTGATTGGTCAACAAAATGGCCACCTGCAGTCTCTCTTATCGGTAGGGACCGGAACCATGGAAACGCGTAGCTGGGCCAGGACCTGTTCTGAGGTTCTTACCTGCAGCTGCTGACGGCTGGTCCAGATCATTTTATCCGTAGGTCTACCGAACTGCGCACTGACTCTAGAGCTGCAGCTCTAGACATGCAGCTCTAGGACTGCAGCTCTAGACGTGCAGCTCTAGGACTTCAGCTCTAGACGTGCAGCTCTAGACGTGCAGCTCTAGGACTTCAGCTCTAGACGTGCAGCTCTAGGACTTCAGCTCTAGGACTTCAGCTCTAGACCTGCAGCTCTAGACGTGCAGCTCTAGACCTGCAGCTCTAGGACTTCAGCTCTAGACCTGCAGCTCTAGACGTGCAGCTCTAGACCTGCAGCTCTAGGACTTCAGCTCTAGACCTGCAGCTCTAGACGTGCAGCTCTAGACCTGCAGCTCTAGGACTTCAGCTCTAGACCTGCAGCTCTAGACGTGCAGCTCTAGACCTGCAGCTCTAGGACTTCAGCTCTAGACCTGCAGCTCTAGACGTGCAGCTCTAGACCTGCAGCTCTAGGACTGCAGCTCTAGACGTGCAGCTCTAGGACTGCAGCTCTAGACGTGCAGCTCTAGGACTTCAGCTCTAGACCTGCAGCTCTAGGACTGCAGCTCTAGACGTGCAGCTCTAGGACTGCAGCTCTAGACGTGCAGCTCTAGACCTGCAGCTCTAGACCTGCAGCTCCAATAAGAACTTCCGTTTTGTTTCTGGACTTCCAACCCAGAGAAATGATTATGATATTCTGTTTCATTCATTTACAGGAGAAATGCTTTTGCTTTCAGTTACTTTGTGACGTTTGGTTCTCGTTCTTTCAGACGGAGGACTGAAATGTCAGTGTGATCCAGTTTGAGGTTGATTGTTTCTTGCTGTGCGGCTCTCAGCAGGTGCAGCAGCAAAGGGAAGCGAATCCTCCAGCTGCTGATGAATTAATTCTATGAAGTTACATTTATTCTCTGATTGATCTTAGTTTAGTTCTATTGATTTGCATCCAGGTGAATATTTATTGGTGCCATTTATTGTTTTGTATAAATAATAAAAAAGGTAGTTTCTCTGCCTCACTGTGTATTGGGTGTCGGTTCAAATACAGCCCTGTGCATTTTGCTGCCTTGCCTCCTTCCTGGACGCAGAGCCTCCGCTGGTCAAAGTCTCACTGGTCAGCTGGACAAAGTTTTGTCTCATCCACACATCAAGAGTTAACTTGTTCTGATTTGTACAATTTCCAGAATAAATCTGCATAAAAATCTAAAGGTGACTTTAACATTACTCTGTTTGTTTTTAATGTGAAAATTAACTTTTTTACTATAAATGACCATGTGAGTCGATCCTGTTACCGGTGGGTTGCTGGAATGTTTCCCGCTCTGTCAAGTGTCCTTGAGCAAGGCACTTCGCCTGCTGGTGTTGGTCAGAGGGCAGCTGTGGCTACTATCCAGTAGCTCTCCACCATCAGAGGATGAATGTGAGTGAATGGCTGAATGAAGAGCTGAGAGGACTGATAAATACTGACCAGGTCATCGCAACCCGGAGGATGCTAGCCCAATGTAGCTTTCAATGCTGTCTTGATTGGCTTTACTAAATCCACAGTCCTGCACACTCTTGTGCTTCTTTAGACTCCATAACTCTGAGCTGTTGGACCGATTTTAACAACTTTAGACTTTATTTCAGCTGAGTTTTCCCAACCTGAGAGAAAATGCCTCCATGAAAGATCTTAACGTGTGAGTGGCGCCGTGAGCGTCCTGCTCGTTTTAATCAAACGGTTGGTTAAAAGACATTTCTGCCCAGCTCTGTAGAGGAAAACGCTCCAGAACGACGTTCATGTCAGAAACCCTAATTTACACGGATCCAGATCACATTTATTTTCCAAGCCAAATATTCAGCTACCAACATATTTAGCTCAGATGTAAATATAGTTAGAAACTAAATATTTAACCTGAGAAATAATTCTTCCGTTTGTAAGGTAAATATTGAGCCTGTGAACAAAATAGTTTGGAACATTTATAAATGTAGGAAAACTTGTTGAAAATAAAAGTTTTGTTTCTGTGGTTACAGAAACCAGATTATTGCTGATGATTTTTTACAAGTGGCTCCATAATGCTGTGGGAAAAACCTCAGGGCAGAATTTCATAACTGGGTTGGAAAATACATAAAAATATTTTAATTACATATATTGAGACTTATGAAACAATTTATTTTAATACTTATATTTAGTAGTTGGGACATTTAATTTTATAATTCTTGGTGTTTAAACTAAAGAATTGAGTGAATCAGATGACAGTTAATCGCTGAACTTCACAGAGCTGAAGGCAGAGTTATAATAATAATAATAATAATAATAATAATAATAATAATAATAATAATAATAAATTACCATCTGTACATACTGTAGCCATTGCTTTTGTTTACGTCACTTTCCGGGTCACATGATGCATCGCCATCATTGTCATCATTTACGTCATCACCTCCTACTACAGTGATGACCCCCGCTGTCAAAATCGTTTTAATCCGAATTAAAATAAAAATATAAATTTGTATTTATTTGTTCCTTCTCTCCCCTGCTTGTTGTTGTTTACTATCTGTCTAATAATAATAATAATAATAATAAATCCACGCAGACGCACCGCCCCCCCCCCGCCCCCGGCTCCTCCTCCATCCCTCCATCTCTCCATCTCTCCTCTCCTCTCCAGGCGGCAGGATGGACGTCGTAAATCAGGTACCGACTCTCAGCATCCCGCGGTGATTTAGGTTCGGTTTTTCGGCCCGGGATTGGGTTCGGGTTCGGTTCTGTTTGTGTCTAGGGGATGCGGTTCTGATCGGCGGGGTTCGGCCCATCCCGCAGCGGGTCCGGCCCAGAGTTCTGGTGGTTCTGTGTGGGCCTGGTTCTGGTTCTGTTGGATCTTGGCATTAAAATCCTCGGAAACGGGATTTTTTCTGAAATCACGAAGTGCGCGCACGCGCGCGGCTTTGCGCGTGCGCGCGGTGTGAAATGGCAGCTGGGGAGGAAGAGGAGAATCTTCCTCTCATGCTGCTGATGCACAGCTTCGCCCGGTGCTGGTGTCGGTTCGGTTCGGCTCCTCACGAGCTGGGATGGAGATTGGGTTGAGCTCAGCTCCCTGGGCGAACCGAGTCCGGTTCCGGAGGAGCTGTTATGTTGGGTCTGACGTAACGAACCCGGTCAGAACCACTGGATCGGATGTGTTTGGACTCGCCTCTCCAGAACTCAGCCGAACAGAACAAGATGAAAAAAAACGGGATCCATGCAGTGGTCAACCTGGTTCTGTTTGGACCGCCGTCTGTTTCCATCAGAACCAGCTCAGAGGAAACTGGACTCTACCAGTTCGGTTCTGATTCAGTCCCGTGCAGCTCTGAGTGGTTCTAGATGAACTGGACCTGAAGGTTCTGATGCTCATGGGTTTGCAGTGACGGCTGAGTTCCGGTCGGGTTCCGATCCGGTTCTGCTGCTGGAGGGTCAGAAAAAGAACAAATCACCGTAGCAACCAGTATTTTCTGGGTCTGGTTCTGTTTGCGGTTCCACTTCCTGCTTCCTGCTGGCTGCACCAATCAGGACGCAGCTTCACAACGTCAGCTCTCACCTGAGCAGGTAGCCGGACTGACCCAGAACCAACTGAGGTGCAGGCGGTCCGATCCAGTCCGGTTCTGATCCGAGCTGTTCTGGTGACCCTCAAGCCAGCTGGTCTGTAATCTGTCCGGGTTCTGTTCCTCCCGGGTCAGTCAAGTTCTGATTTGGTCACACGTTCCGACCTAAACGGGTCAGAACCAGAGCTGGACCTGCTGGCCCGTAGTTCCAGTCCAGTTCTGCTCCTCTGGCCGTGTTCGGCCGTCTGAGGTCAGGTGACTTAAGCTCCGCCCACGTCCTGCTGGCAGCAATGGAGCTGACCCGGTGGGTCGGTGTGGTTCTGGTTCTGACCCGGGTGTGTGCTTGCTCCTGCAGCTCGTGGCCCAGGCTCAGTTCCGGGTCCTGAAGGTTCCTCTGGGCTTCATCAAGGTCCTGCAGTGGGTGAGTTCTCCAGAACCCACACCGGTTCTGATCGGGTTCTGATCGGGTTCTGATCAGGTTCTGTGTCTTCTCCCCTCCCTCCAGTTCTTCGCCATCTTCGCCTTCTCCACCTGCGGCAGTTACTCCGGGATGTTCAAGATGGCGGTGGAGTGTAAGAACCGGACGGAGAGCGACCTCGCCATACAGGTGGAGTTCGAGTATCCGTTCAGGTCCGGACACTTCTTTCCCTTCAGAACCGCAGAACCAAACGGGCCAGGTAGACCGAGCCGTCGCTGACGGACTCTTCTTCTGTCAGACTCCACCAGGTGTACTTCGACGCCCCCACCTGTAAGGACAGGGCCACGGACCGGATCTTCCTGGTGGGAGACTACTCTTCCTCCGCCGAGTTCTTCGTCACCATCGGCGTCTTCGCCTTCCTCTACTCCACCGCCGCTCTCAGCATCTACGTCTTCTTCTACGACAAGTACAAGGAGAACAACAAAGGCCCGCTGATCGTAAGTACGTCATGTGACCGCCAGGTGCCTTGTGGGACACGTAGTTCTGACCGTGGCGATGTTCCAGGACCTGGGAGTGACGGCGGTGTTTGCCTTCATGTGGCTGGTGAGTTCTGCGGCTTGGGCCAAAGGTCTGTCCGATGTGAAGACGGCGACCGATCCGGATGAGGTCATCACTTTGATCGACGCCTGCGAGAAGAAGGAGAACTCCTGCCGAGAAGTCCACGACCCGGTCATGTCCGGACTCAACACCTCCGTGGTAAGAGTCCGCTCCGGACTCACCGACCGGGCGCTGAGAATCCCCCATGCATCCAATGTCAGCGACCACACTTGGGTCAGCTCACAGCTCTAGCAGAACCAGAACCAGAACCAGGAACAATCAGACCTGTTGAAAAACTTAGAAAATCCAAAAATTATTAGAAAAACCTAATAAAAGAAAACCTGACGTCATTCCCAGAGCATTAACTGGTGTAAAGATGAAAGGTTTTACTGAAACAGACGTTTAGTAGATTTATAAATAAACACAAACTATTCAAGAATCCGTCTTCCTGTCTTTATGAGGACATTGAGATGCAAACCAACCAGAGATCTGATGAAGCATCCAGCTGAAATTACTTCTCAAGACTGACGTCACCTGAAAAGTCTGTTTACCGTTTCCTCTGGATCACTTATCACATTTTTACTTTTCAGACTAGAGATTAGGCTTAAATAATCCGACCCGACCCACTAATTGACTCTAGCCAGAGTTAATTGTCTTGCAGTCATCCTCCCAGACCTTTGACCTTGCTAGCTTTGAGCTGCTCATGTTTTAGCTTTTAGCCTGCTAGTTGTAGCCGCAGGGCGGGGCCACTCTGATCAGCACCGGCTCCTCTCTTTCTTTCCTCACCAGGATGAACTTCCTCTAGTCGGACCAGAGTCGTTTGATTAGCACAGCTTCGTGTCGTACGTTCTTCTTTAGTTTTCTCATTGCTGTTTGTATTTCAGACGTTTTGAAAATCTGCCCCATAAATCTGACCAGATTCTCATGCATAGAATTTTGAGTTTGGTCAGATCAAGTTATTAATCCAACATCTGCTGCTACAAACTTGGGACCTCTTGAAAGTTTCTTCACAATTTGGCGCCTCACCTGGGGAACGATCTGCATGTTTGGAATAATCTGCGCTGAATGATGGATTCAGGAAGCTTAAGAGAAAATGAGCTTCCAGCAGATTAGATGAAGATGGACAACGGTGGCATGGTAGTCGGCTCTAGAAAGTCCTGATGTTGTCTTTTCAGGCGGTATTCGTTATGTAGTCCAGCCCAATAAAAGGAGGCGATCCCTGGTCAGGCCACTGGAGCCGACCAATCAGAGCAGAGCATCGTTCAGTTGTTCCACCCAGCAGACGGCGGTAACCTGCTGTGTTCCTCTGCAGGCGTTTGGTTTCATCAATCTGGTCCTGTGGGCCGGAAACCTCTGGTTCGTCTTCAAGGAGACGGGCATCATCGCCCCGTTCATGCGAGCTCCGCCTCCTGAGGGCAAACCTGCAGTCGACGCCTACGCCCAGCAGGGGGCGTATGAACAAGACCCGTACGCCAGCAACCAGGGAGCCTACCAGCCCGAGTTCAACCAGCAAGGGTACAACCAGGTGAGCCACAGCAGGTAACCACCAATACAGAACCAGAACCAGAAGTGGTTCCAGTTCCAAGTCAGAACCAGCACCAGGAAGTCGAACATCAGATAGATTCACCAGAGAGACCGCTGTCCAGGGAAGCCATGAGGACCATCTCTGCGCCCCACAGACACGAAGAGCTGACTCACTTTGGTGATACGATTCCAGTATCGACCCGACTTATGGATCCGATTCCCAGTAAGAAATAAACACGTTCTTGTCCCGGTCCGACTGTGGTTTCAGACAGGGTCATTTAAACCCCACGAGTTTTTAACTCCGTGTGACCGGCCCAAGCTTTCCCTCTGCGGTGTATCAAATAGAACCGGAACCAGATCTTTTATTTAGTATATCTGAGATATCAGAACAAACAGCAGGAGCAGTCTGGTCCAAACACCTCCCATTGCAAGAAAATGACCTCCAAACTAAAGAAAAATGAGTCAAATGCAACAAGCAACCGAGAAAAACAGCTGCGTTAAATCAGGGAATGTGGAAGTGATGTAGGGTCAATGATACCGATTGCCTACATTCTTATTATAAATTCCTTCATTTTCCACAATCCAAAAAGATGCCAGAAAGTTTGATGAGCCAACTGGGCAGCTCGCCCCGTTTCTTCTCCCCCAGGGCAGCCACCGCACACCTAGTCTGGCAGACTAGTTGCTGCGCGTCTTTGTGACTGATTTAGCCGAATCTCATCCTTATTGTAAACAAAACACTTTAATGTGCAACACCAAGCTGACCTTTGCATGGATGTGTCTGGCAGCTATCTGCAATGAGTCTGCCTCAGCTGTGAAGTACAGCTGAGTGCAGGTTCATGGCACCCAGGAGGGAAATGATGTCACATCACCAGAATGTTGACCTCAGCTCCATGCAGCTGCAGCATCCCACCAGGAAACCTGGCACCGCGCCCAACTTCAGCATGCAAAGATCACAGTTGGACCTGCTGGTTCTCCACCATCCTGTTGGTCTGGTAATGAGTTGCCGAAAAGTCTGATGGTTCTTCTTCATTTGCAACTCAAAAGCTTCCATATCCTCATTGGCCATCGATCACATGGTGGCAACCCAAAGTATTTAGGGGAAGAGATGCTGCTGGAGGTCAAAGTGAGCATCAGAATGCAGAAGAGGATGACGTGGTTGTTGGTGTTGCTCCACATCCATCAGAGAACCTATGAGTCGTCCTGGTTCCCATCACGATGTCCACCAGACGAAAGTCTGATGTTGAGCTGGATCTCTGTTTCTGTCACCAGGAGGCAGAGTACGGTCAAGGCTACGGCCAGCAGGGGGCGCCCACCTCCTTCTCCAATCAGATGTGAGGCGACAGAAAGCAGGTGAGTCCAAACGATGTTTTTGAGTGAAGACTGGATGTTAACCGGACATCATCATCTGATGTTGGTGTTTCTTTCACAGGAAGTGCCGGAGTGAACCAGCAGTGGGTCGCCTGCAACCTACCCACAATGCAACACTCCAGCCTGCCTGCAACATTACAGGGTGGGGTTGGGATAAATGTTCACTGCTGTGAATCAGTGTGTAAATGATGAAAAGAGAATCTAAATGAGAAAAGCAATGCTGAGTAGAACCCAGAGGTTCTGGTTGACCTTCATGTTCGGGTCTCTCTCTGTGGACAGAATGTATGTTTGTGTTGTATAGATATCACTTATGAACAGATATATAATCTCAACCCTTTCTTCTTGCTTCCTATTGGACCCTGGGATTTCTTGTTGCAATAAGCGCCGCCCCCAAAAAACCAGATTGCCAATCAATGCTGTTAAGACCGGGTTCAACGATCTTGTTCAAATCAGAACCAAACGAAGATCTGGATAGAAAACGATGAGCCGCCGGTCCACCAGCATCACCTCCCAGCTCTTTGTTTTGCTGCATGTAAATACCCACACAGGAAGTGATGTCAGTCTGGACTTGTAGCAAACGCAGCCTGGACGCCGGATTCCATGGTGCCGTCCATGGAATCTAGATCCAAAATGGCTTCCTGTCATTGTAAGTCTAATTAACAAGCTGTGTGCAGAGTATTTATTACATTCCTGCTGAAGAATCATCTGAGGACCCAATCGTCCATCTGAAAACCCAATCGTCCATCTGAAGACCCAATCGTCCATCTGAGGACCCAATCGTCCATCTGAAGACCCAATCGTCCATCTGAGGACCCAATCGTCCATCTGAAAACCCAATCGTCCATCTGAGGACCCAATCGACCATCTGAGGACCCAATCGTCCATCTGAAAACCCAATCGTCCATCTGAAAACCCAATCGTCCATCTGAAGACCCAATCGTCCATCTGAAGACCCAATCGTCCATCTGAGGACCCAATCGTCCATCTGAAGACCCAATCGTCCATCTGAGGACCCAATCGTCCATCTGAAAACCCAATCGTCCATCTGAGGACCCAATCGACCATCTGAGGACCCAATCGTCCATCTGAAAACCCAATCGTCCATCTGAAGACCCAATCGTCCATCTGAAGACCCAATCGTCCATCTGAGGACCCAATCGTCCATCTGAAGACCCAATCGTCCATCTGAGGACCCAATCGTCCATCTGAAGACCCAATCGTCCATCTGAGGACCCAGTCGTCCATCTGAAGACCCAATCGACCATCTGAGGACCCAATCGTCCATCTGAGGACCCAATCGTCCATCTGAAAACCCAATCGTCCATCTGAAGACCCAATCGTCCATCTGAAGACCCAGAACCTGAAGGTTCTGCAGTTTTAACCCATCAGCTCTACTGATGATCCTCAGTGAACGTTGATTTGAAATGAAGGTCTGGTCTTTTCTGTCTGATGAAAATTGCTGCTCGGAGACCCCAGAAAGAGAGGGAATCACCATGGCAACCAGTGATTATTTTCACTCAGCAGTTTCTTGTGACAGATGAATTTGTCCTCAGGTGGCCATGTTGGACTTTCAGGCAGCTGCTGCGTTTGTAGGAATTTCCCCAGTAATGTGTTTGAGGTGAGACCTTCTGAAGGATGAAGACCTCCAGACGCCTTCAGCGTCTCCGTGCTCTCAGCCAATCACAGCTCTCTCTGGAACGTTCTCCTGAAAACTCTGATGCTTCCTCCTCCTCCTACTCTTCTTCTTGGGTTGTTTTTTGAAAGTGAAGATGTTTTTAGCGTCAGTATCCTCCGCATGGTGACATGTTTTCTTTTTGTGTTGTTCAGTAACTGAAGATCAGTGTGATTCTACTTCCTGTTTCCTGTTGAGGTGTGTGTGAGATCAATTCCTGTCAATACTTTATCAGATATGTTTTCCTCTTCCTCACCTTCTGTGCATCTTTTTATCTATTTTCTCTTTTCCCTTTGCTCTTCATCTCCTTCTCATGCCCTCCTCTTCCTCAGTTGTTCGTCCTCATGGCTTCTCCTCTTGGGCTCTGTGATGTAACTTCCTGTGAGATGAAGTACTGCCCAGCATCAGTAACCATGGCAATGGTATTGACAGTGATGTGTGTTTGTGTGACTTGTTGCCATGGAGACCCCTCCCCTCCCTGTTTCTTCAGTGAAAAGTTTCAATAAATGATAATTGCTGACAGTCTGAGGGTATTTATTAACCGAACAGATGAATGAACGAAGAGACGGACCAGAACGGATCCAGGGTGACCGGGTCATTTCAGATGTGTCCACTGGGTGGCGCTGCTTTATCCACATGTACGTTCACCACCAGTGAATCTGGCTGTTAAAGGGGAAAAGACGTTGTTACCTGGAGAAGTTATAAAAATGTTTACCCAGCCCGGCAACAGACGAGTTTAAGGGGGGGGGCCTTTAAATGCAACATGAGCGTTGCATTTAAAGGCGGCTAGGAAAAACGGGTTACGACGTGTTACCAACGGATTAAACAGTTTAAACTGCTGAAAAAAAGTTCTAACTTTTCCCACAGATATGGGAAGTGTGGAAGCCGCTAGTGTTTCAAACCGCTACAGGAATTACAGAGAGATATTGGCCACTTTAAGGTAGTAACAAACAGCTTCCAGTCCAGGGGGTCACGGCTGAATATGGGCGGCCGCTGCCCCCAAAAGCCCCCCAATGCCACCGGGCCTTGTTTTAAGTCATGTTTGTTTACATCAAATATGACTTAAAACAAATTTGAGTTATACGACAGATATTTCTGATAAGTACTTGAATGGTATATTTTGTGATATTAGAAAGACGCTCTCCTTTCACCACAATAAGTCCTGAGTGTCCCATCCTCCTCGTTCTTCGTGTTCTATTAAAAAGATGAATTTCTGAATTTCTATTTCATTTTTAATATTTTACGTCTCTTGACTTCAAATGCCTTTCACATGTAGAGATGCATCGTCCTGATATTCCTCTGTAACTTCTTCCACTGTCAAGTTTTATAAAAGTTATGCATCAACAAACGCCCCATAAACACAAACAAGCTGCAATAAATAGAAACATGAACAGCATTGCTATGAAAACCTAATTTAACTGGTTTTTCCAAGACAGAGGCCTGAACTGAAACAGCGCTGGAGGAGGACTTTGATTAGACCATTCTGTAGGGGAAAGTCCCAGTCCGCCCCAAGAAAAAAATATAGAAATAATCCACACAAAGGATATTTGTGTAAACGAGGCATAATCAAGTCGACCTTTTATCAGAGTATTGAACAGAAGTATGAATCTTTTAGTGAAGAGTTACCAGAGGCCACGCTGCTCATCTATCAAAGATTAAAGAAAAGGGGTGGAGTCACTGGAAAACTGGACCGACTGGTTAGGTGTCCGTTTTTCCTGAGTCATCTTGGATTTTCTGCGTACTGAGCGCGATGCGTCAGGAATTAGATTAGAATAGATTAGTGAATTATTGCACATGAATAGAACTTGATGCATTTTGCTGGTGATATTTGATGCTTTCATTTTGTTATGATGCCTGCAGAGCAGTGCTGATGAAGCAGAGCTCTCCTCCTCTTCCTCTCCTGAGTCATAGCTCCTCCCTCTCTTCCTCCTCCTCCTCTTCCTCAGTGTGTGTCTCCCTCCGTCTGCAGCATGGCGTCTCTCGGCCTCCTGCTGCTCGGCGCCGCTCTGCTCCACGCCGCTCAGGTAAGAACATGTCCAGGTGTCCATCTTCATCTTTATCCATGGCCATGATGCTGCGTCGTCATGGCGAATGCAGAGAGATGCTGCTTGTCTTTTTTTAGTATGACGTCACACACACAGGGTTGTGTGTGTGTGTGTGTGTGTGTGTGTTCTTCTCCTGTTTGTCTGAGTTCACCTGCTGTGTGAGGACCAGGCTGGACGTTCAGCCTCAGTACCAGAACCGTTTAGAACCGGGTTTGGATCCGACAATCCTCAGAACAATGGGAGTGAATCAGCACTGTGTGTGTGTGTGTGTGTGTGTGTGTGTGTGTGTGTGTGTGTGTGTGTGTGTGTGTGTGAAGCTGCTGCGACATTTTATTTTATCTGCTGTCACTATGACGACAGGACATGGTCACCCACGGCAACGAGGCAGCAGGATGCAGCAGGTCACCTTACACCACTCTGTGTGTGTGTGTTAGTGTGTGTGTGTGTGTGTTGTGGTTCCCTGCTAGTGAAGCTGGTTCAGCCTCGGCCCGTTGCCATGGTTACGTCATCATGAAATGTTGATGCAGCTCATTTCATCAGCGCCGGCTCGTCGTTAAAGTCCAAACCTGACCGAAGCTCCAACACCAGACAGAGTTAAACTGGTTCCCAGTTCCTCCTCCAGCAGAGATTATTACTGCCATCAATCAGGACAGAAAACAGGAAATGGATCTGGCTGCAGCCGATCAATCTGATTGGTTCCTGACAGTCTGAGCCATCAATCTGACCAATCCCTGGAGGAAGAACTGGAGAAAGAAAGCCAAATGCCTGCTGGCCCTGAACCAGGCCCCTACACTTATAGAAAGTGGACCGACCCACATTACTTCCTGTTTTAGAAAATAATGTAAAAAAATACTAAAACAAAAAATAAATAAATTAAACAATTATTAATCTGCAAATAAACTCTGTAAATAATACAAAAATATAAACTTAAGTAGGAATTAACAAAATTCAAATGGGTAAAGAAAAAAAGAATCAATAGCTCCAACAATAGATAATTATTGATCAGTTTTGTGTTTAAAAAAATCAGAAATTCTGCCAAACTGCTGACTAGATGTTTCCTGTTTCAGGTTGTTGCTAGGCAACTGAAGGATGAGTGAGTTGTTGCTAGGCAACCAAAATGTGAGCAAATTAGTTGATGCTGCCAACCTAGCTTAGCTAGCTGTGATCAGCTAAAGCCTTTCCTCTGCCTACATCTCCCAGAATGCAGTGCGGTTCTGGATCGAAGTTCAGAGAATATTTTGTCTGTCCGATAGTTATGGCTATAAGACAAGAAACAATGGGCTTCATTTTCACCATGTTGTTCATATAAATGTCAGTTTACACTAAATATTGAGCTGCAAGCTAAATAAAGTAAAGGTGTGGAAAACTGTGTGCGTCTAACTTCAGATTTCTCATCAATTGAATCATCCTCCGTCAGAAGGAAAAGGTCAACTCCACCAGTTTATTGATGGACTAATAGTAGGAACATGGGAGAGGATGGTACAGATGATGATGATGATGAGGTAGAGATAGTAACGAGGTGCTTATATCTGGTTTTGTATGTATATGTATGTGGGTGTCAGTTTGCATGTGTATGCGTGAGTGTGTGAAACAGAAGAAACAATAAAGGCGCATATTAATAGCCATGTGTGCAAAAAAGGCTACACATAGATACAGGATGAAGACGGCCTGTAGTATCAGAGAAATCCACTGGAGGGCACCATAACACCACACATGAATTATCGGTCAAATGCAATAAACATACAAATGACAAAAACTGTCAGAATACATGAATTAGCGGTACATTTCCTCATATACTACTATAATGACAATATATATCTAACAAAGTATAGCATAGAAGTTGAGTTATTAGAAGTAAACTCTTATCGGTACACATTATCGGTAGCCAGAGAAACACGAGAATGATTTCACCTCCTGGGCTAATAACTGACATAAACACAAACATCGGACATGAACATGTAAACTTACGTACTAAAAGTGAACACAGTAGTGATGTTACGTGATGAGCCGAGGCTTCGAGGCGTGTGTCAGTAATGGAGGGGGCGTTTCCGTAAAGTGCGTACCTTCATTTAGGGGAGGAGCCGAAAACGATGACGTCCGAAGCCTCGCTGCCTGGCTGAACCACGTGACTGCTTCGGGAAGTGGCTCAGATTTTGGCGCGGGGTTTATAAACCCCACAGGCTCCATTCAAAATGTGGGTTGTTGTAGACGAGTTGTGGTAAGTTGAGAGAGTGGACAGAGTTTAGATAGTTTGGATAGCAGAGTTTGGATAGTGGTTATTTAGTTTGAGACAGTTAGGGAGAATATATATATATATAAAAAATTCCCTTCTCACCCACCGCGGGTGGTGATTCTTCTTCCTCTTAGCTCTGGTCCTCTACCAGAGGCCTGGGAGCTTGAGGGTTCTGCGCAGTATCTTGGCTGTGCCTAGGACTGCACATTTCTGGACTGAGATGTCTGATGTTGTTCCTGGGATCTGTTGTAGCCACTGTTCCAGTTTGGGGGCGACTGCCCCGAGGGTCCCGATGACCACAGGCACCACTGTGGTCTTCACCTTCCAGGCCCTCTCCAGTTCCTCCCTTAGGCCCTGGTATTTCTCTAGTTTCTCATGCTCCTTTTTCCTGATGTTGCAGTCACTTGGTATTGCCACATCCACCACAACGGCTTTCCTCTGTTGTTTATCCACCACGACTATGTCTGGTTGGTTCACCCTCACCATTTTGTCTGTCTGGATCTGGAAGCCCCACAGGATCTTAGCTCGGTCATTCTCCACTACCTTCGGGGGTGTTTCCCACTTTGATCTTGGGGGTTCCAGTCCATATTCTGCACAGATGTTTCTGTACACTATGCCTGCCACTTGGTTGTGTCGTTCCATGTATTCTTTCCCTGCCAGTATCTTGCACCCTGCTGTTATGTGTTGGACTGTCTCAGGGGCCTCCTTGCACAACCTACACCTTGGGTCTTGTCTGGTGTGGTAGATCTGGGCCTCAATTGCTCTGGTGTTTAGGGCCTGTTCCTGGGCGGCCATGATGAGGGCCTCTGTGCTGTCCTTCAGTCCAGCTTTTTCCAGCCATTGGTAGGACTTTCTGATGTCAGCCACTTCGGTTATTTGCCGGTGGTACATCCCATGCAGGGGCTTGTCCTCCCATGATGGTTCCTCCGGCACCTCAGCTTCTGTTCCCCATTGTTTGAGACATTCACTGAGCACATTATCTGTTGAGGCTTTGTCCCTGATGTATCTATGGATCTTGGATGTCTCGTCTTGGACAGTGGTTCTCACACTCACTAGTCCTCTGCCTCCTTCTTTGCGGTTCGTGTAGAGTCTCAGTGTGCTGGATTTGGGGTGGAACCCTCCGTGCATTGTTAGTAGTTATATATATATATATATATATATATATATATATATATATATATATATATATATATATATATATATATATATATATATATATATACATATACACAGAGAGAAAGAGAGAGAGAGGGAGACACAGAGAAAGGAAAAAAGAGAAAATCCTATCCTGTATCCTATTTTTATTTTTAATTTCAATTCTAATATTAAGGATACGTGAGTTTTCACCACTTGATTTAACTTAAGTTACCTTGAACTCCAATACCATCATCACACATCATAAGCAGATTTGCTCTGGAATAAACAAGGTATTGATCTAAATGAATTTTTTTCCCCTTCCCCCTTTATTTATTTATTTATTTATTTTTCTGGGATTAATATTTAATAATTTTAGATTTTATTATTTCAGGACTTATAATTGGGTTATTTATTTAATTTGAGCTTTTTACTAATAATCTCACTATTATAAATAGGATTGGTTAGTTAGTTTTAAAGTTCTTAATTTTTATATTAGGATTTTTAAGAGCTGTGGGACAGGATAGGATTTTCTCTTTTTTCCTTTCTCTGTGTCTCCCTCTCTCTCTCTGCATATATATATATATATATATATATATATATATATATATATATATATATATATATATATATATATATGTATATATATATATTTCTCTTTCTCTCTCTCTTTGTCTTTTTTTTTTCTTCACCTTTTGTGAAGTCATTCCCAAGAGCCATAATAGACAAAAATTCAATTCATCACACGTGTTAAGATACAGCTGGCTGTGATTATACACCTGGCCAGTAGGTGGTGTCGTGTGCACATGACGCTTCAAGAAATGAACCCTTTCTCCAACCAGTTGGCTCAAGTGGTTCAATGCCTCATGAGGCTTCATCTCACCATCACTAGAACACAGGTTTCATCCACACAGGATTAAGGGAGGATTGATGGTGGATGCTACTTTTATGCTACCGAGCCAAACAAAAGCACAGAAAACAACTTGCTCAGCTACGTGAAACTGAAAATGAACAAATGCATCATGGGAAATGTAGTGCGAAACGGACGGACTTTTAACAAAAGGTCAAAGTCATTTTTTACTAAAAATGATTATTTTTCTTTTGGCACAAAATGACTTAGGAGATTTTTTTAGAAGTCTGACAATATTTAGCTTCATGCTAGCTAAATGTTTAGTAGTTTTAAGCTAAGTATTTAGCTTAAAACTGCGACGACCATTTAAATCTTCCTAGCATGAAGTGCTTGGCTTAGCAAGGCAGACTGCAAGAAGCTAACAGAGCTAACGGAGCTAACAGAGGCTAACAGAAACAGTCAGGTGTCTTCATGGGACTTTCTGCAGAAAATTAGCTTACAGGCAGGGCTACTATTAAGGTAACTTGTCACGCTCTAACCCAGTTCACGTTCTGTTTAGCTGTTTTCAGCCATTTCCTGAATCAGAAGCCAACTTCAGCTTCCCAAACCTTCAGCAGGTTTCTCTCCTCTTCCTCATCTTGGTCGTCTTCATCCTCATTTCAAGACACTTCTGGCCAAACTGAAAGAGGTTGACATTAGTCAGTGTGCAAAAATAACTTTTCTGGCTGGACGGCGCCAGCTTCGTAGCACTTAACTTAAGTCAAATACCCAAGATGCATTGCAGTCTAAACTACATGATGACGTCCGTGTGACAACCTTCAGTAATTTACTGATTAGTTTTTACATCTGAAAGGTTTCTGTAGTTGTTGCAGCTAGCCTTTAGCTCCATGGCTACACCCGTCACTCTGCCTGACCTCTGACCTTTGCTCAGACTCTACCTGCAGCTCTTGGTGGTGGGCGTGGCCTGGACGTCTCAGTGGGCGGGATCAGACGACAGCGCAGAGACCTCCGCAACCGGCTGCCATATGATGACCAAATGATGTCATATCCTGCCTGGCAAGCAGGAGGCGGAGCCAACGACCAGTACTACCAATCGGAAGACTGGAGAGGGCAGGGAATGGACCAGGCTCTGCAGCGATTGGTGGAGAGAGACCAGAGACGGGAGCAGGAGGAGGAGCAACGAGCAGGTTGTTTATTCTGCCGTTTTCACTAAATATTACAGTTATTATCCATTTATTATAAATTTACATTTACTGATTTCTTCTTACTGAGCAGTTTAACAAATACGGGGTTTACACCTTTAAAACAGCTCAATTATATTTAATAAAACATTTAAAACTTGCAACTTTAAAGTTTTCATTCATTTTATTGTCTCGTTTTTATGAAAAGCTCTAAAATCTTTAGCCAACAGGATGCAGGAACCTCTGATGTCACATTTTATTCTGAATAAGCTCCAGAGCCAATCACGTTCTCCCACAGCTTACCTGGCTGCTTTGCTCCGCCTCCTGGGTGAGGCAGAGAGCGCGGGATTGGTCAGCCCCGGAGACGTGGAGGTGATGGAGGAGGAGGAGGTGGACGAAGATGGGCCTGCAGGGGACTTCCGGACCGCAGATGCCGCAGACTACGATGAGACGGGGCGGGGCATGAGCATGGGGCGGCCCGGCGCCCCCTGGTGGGACCTGGTGGAGCCACAGCTGGCTCAGGTGCTGCTGGACAGGTGAGTTAGTCAGATCAGCTGTCTGAGGAAGAGGAGGGTGTAGACATTAACGGGACGGGTGGATGTTTGTCAGGATGGATCCCCGGCTGGCCCAGAGTCTGCTGCAGAGAACCAGGGAGTCCGGTCGGACCTCAGCCGCACCGAGCCGAGACCAGGACGCCCTCAGGTAGGACCACACACCCGACTGACGCTAAAAACTAAACTGGTTTCTACAATCTGCTGTAGAGCAAACAAGTGTGACTGTGAGTACAACTACCGCCAGCAGAGACTCAAACCGTCCTTTAACTAGACCATCACCAGCTTGTAAGAATCAACAGAGGCACCGTTTGCAAATTAGACACATTTCCTCCAGTTCACAGACGAACTACAGGGGAAAGCAGTCACAACTTCAGGATGGACTTCTCGCCATCGTCTGTGGGAATGTCTTAAAATCCAGAAGTTTTGGAAGGATGTTATTAGGTGTTACCTGATTTGTTTAAGGGCCCAAAGTGGGTCCTGGAGGCCCGGCATCCTGCATGTTCTACTTCCAACAACCCTCTCAGCAGGTCAGTGTTCTTAGGCCTCTAATGGTCCATCATTTGATCCAGGTGAGTGAAACCAGGGACAGACTAAAAGACGCAGGGCGCCGGACCCAGTTTGGACTCATTAGAGGTTAAACTCTGTGTTCTAGGAATAAACCCAGTGGAACTTAAATGATCACAGATTAAGATGAATTTCTTCAAGCCAGAAGATCTACTGCATCATGCTGGAGGAACATGGACACTGGAAGAAAGAAATGACAAATTCCCTCCGACTGGAAGAAGTAAAGTCCATCAGCAAGAGGAAACTGGGAGCCAAACATGAGAATCATGGCGGAAGGCGGAGCTTATTAATGGCTGTCTTAACTACACTTTCTATTTATATATTGTCTTTTTATTTTCTCTGCCTTATTCTAAAGGGTTTGTATATTTGTGGAACTAAACACATGAAGGGTTGAATGGTGAATGAGTGAATGTCGGTGTGTATAAGTTCATGTTTACAATCGTAAGTTTGATGTGTCTGAAAAGAGAAAATTCAATAAAAAATATTGGGGAAAAAAGTTATTTCATGATATAAAAATGACCACACTAAAAATAGAAGTCTATGCTGGGGGCCCCACAGCGGAGATCTGGTTCAAAACTCTGAATTAAACAGAGGAATAATAATAACAACAAATATAACTGAATACGTCCAGCTGCTCCCCGACAAAAACACAGAAATCCCTGGTGGGAACCACAGAGGAATGAAACTCTAAATAAAGCAGCTTTGGACCCACAGACAGCAGGTCCCTTTACAACGAGCCAGGGGCCCGACGACAGGAGCCCCAAAACACTTTGGATCAATAATCAGATCAGAAACCTTCTGATCTGAAACTAAACTGAAACAGCAGCAGGTCAACGTGAACACACCACCGGGAAAAAGTTAGACCAACAATAATAATAATAACAATAATAATATAAATAAAAATAATAACAATAATAATATTAATAATAACAATAATAATATTAATATTAACAATAATAATAATGGTTTTGCCTCCAAAGCTCTGTGTGTTGCTCCCTCTAAAACGATGTCGCCTTCAAAAACCAAGAGGAAGAATCAGAAACAAACCTCCTGTAATCTGATTACTTGATTACTTGATTACTTGCCTCCATAACGACTCGGCTGCGCTCTGCCCAGCCTCTTCCTTATATGGTCATACTTCCGGGGACAAGACGCCCGACTACAGGTTTGAAATCCAAACGTTTCATGACGAAAGCTGAATGTTCTGACATCATCTAACAAACAATGAAAAAATAGCAGCAATAATTTGGTTTAATTAGCCTAAGAGAAAAAAATGTGGTTCTTTTTTCTAAAAAGTACATTTTTAACTAGCTAGGTAAATATGTAGCTACAAGCACAACATTTCATTAGCTAAGAGCTAAACCTGTACATTTAGTTAGGAAGCATTTAGTTTGTTCTCAAATATTTAGTTAGCCAAATAAATGTCTAACTAGCACCAAACTAAACATTTAGCTCTTAGCGAGATGAATCTGTGGTTAGCGATGTGTTATTGTGTCTCAAATCTTTTGTTCACTTTAAAACCTTAATATTTCTGGACTGTTTTTCAATTTTAAAATAGTCTTTTCTTTCATTTCTGTAAAGGTTTATTTATGAAATGTTGAAAAACAGATTTATGTGATTTTCCTCTGCAGACGGATGGTTGCTAAGATACTATCTAGTGACGGCCCTAACAACGCCCAGGTGATGATGTCATCAGGCCGCAGAGCAAAGAGGAGCCTGTCCGCCATGGCCGAACCCGTTAGCCCCGCCCACAGACGAACCCGCCGCTCCCTGGACGTCCAGTCGCCTAGCAACAAGCCACCCCTCCTCAGAGTAAAGAGGCTGGAGGACGATGAGGAAGAGGAGGAAAAGCTCCGCCCACGAGGACCCGGGCTGCAAAGGATGAAACGTATCGATACCATGGCAACCGCTGACCTAGAGGAAGTGAACCACGGGAGTCGTAGGCGCCGCAGGAGAGCTGTGCTGAACTACGACCCCCAGATGTTGATGGATCAGATTCTGGATTACCTGAGGGAGTGAGAGGAGGAAGAGGAGGAGGAGGAAGACAGTTCGGGTCGTGTCTCCCATTTTTATTGTTCATATCGTTTCTTTGATTTTGCTGCTTGTGTAAATTTGAGAGGATCAAATGTTTGTGGTATAAATCAGGAGAAATCAGGAAAAATTTTCAAGAAGAAGCAAACTTCTGATCTAACATGTCTCAACACTACATTACCCATGAGCCTCGGCTCGTATGCAGTGATGATGCGTTCTATTTGTGCTGGGATTCCAGGAGTTTCTGGGTAGAAAAACCACGAGAGCGCCCCCTGCAGTTGGATTTGTGACGCTGGGAAGGCCTGAGTTCAGGATCCAATAAAAGCTGGTTTAATAAAGAAATCAGTCTAAGTTGTTAATTGAAAACACAGAATGCTAACAGTAGCTAGCATTGTCACAGCTCTGGTTTTCCAGCTTTTGAGTCAAACTGAACGCAGCATCAAAACTGACCTCTGACCTTCACACACAAAGTTCTCATTGGCTGACTTCTAGCAGCAAAGCCTGCTGGGAGTCGTAGTTGATAGGTTCCCTCTGTTGGGACAAATGGAGTGTGATGAACAGTGTTTGTGACCGTGGCAACAGCTTCTCAGCTCTGTGATTGGTTCCTGGTTGTCGACGTTCCCGTACCTTCAGCTTGTCGCTGTGCTGACGCCCGTCTGTAGAGATACTTTGATTTGTGTCACAATAAGAAATAAAGTCATTAAATTCACTTGTCTCAGTGTCTGCTGAAAAATTCACCAAGGTCACAGAGGTCACAGAGGTCACCAGCATCCAGTTCAGGTGGAAAGACCAAACCAGAGAGCATGCGGTTACTGGTTGCTATGGTGATTCCCTCCTTTTCTAGGGAACCAGGCCCCAGAATCACTGACCAGTCCCCAGGTGAAAGTATGATTCCACCACAGTGGGCGGAGCCTAGAGTCACTTAGGGGCGTGGCCAAACGTGTAGATGAGGAGGAAAGAAGCTCTGCTGTCATCTTCTCCACTTTATCACAATAATCAGAGACTTTTTAGACCCTGAAGAGATTTTCTTTAATCAATAAACTAACTTTTCTGTTGTTGGAGACTTTAATGGCCACCAGGGGCCGTCAGAGATGTAAAGATGGCTGATTTAAACAATTAGCAAAATTCAACTGCAGTACCACCGATCAACCTAAGGAGGGCAGCACTCAAGACGGTTTCAGGCAATACTGAAAATAAACAACTTTACATGAAAATGTCAAAGTTTGAATTAGAAACATTCAGATATCCTACACAGGGGCCCCATAGGAGGGTAGTTAGGGCAATTCCAAGGGCCCCTGGCCGACAGGGGGCCCTCCACAATCTTTCTTCTTTTTTTGTTCTTTTGTTCATAGAAATATAAAAATGAGGGGCCCTGTCAATTACAAATGAATCATATTGTATTTTCGAAGTTTGTTTTTGTCAGTAAAAGTTAAATGTTGCCCCTCCCAGAAAACACACATCTATATTCACCCTGAACCTCCTGGATCTGCAGGAAATGGTTCCTTCCTGCTTGGAGGCTTGAGGTGACGATGTTCAGCAGCAGACAGTAGAAAATAAGAACCACTGTGGCTGTTACTCTGCTGCTAAGAAAAAATATACAGTTAGGTTTTCGAAAAATAGAGACAGAGAGAGAAAAAGGTAAAAGTGTCAATTTATAACCCAGTTTTTCTCTGAGAGGTGGGTAGACTGAGATTATCAACCATTTAGCACAGTTAGCTTAGCTACAGACTGTTAGCCTCCATGACACTAACATTTAATGAATGAAGGAAAGAAATTAGCAACATATTCATATACTGAACTTCAACAACAGGTGAGTCAGTCGGCAGCAGGTCCAGTCCCTCCTGACCCGTCCTCTCTCCTCTCCTGGTCAAATTAAAGCTGCAGTAACTTTTATAAAATGTTTTTTTTACATATTTGTTAAAACTGTCATGATGGTGTGACAGTGTGACATGAGAGATAATCTGTTAAAAATCTATTTCCTCTGCTTTCTCCCAGTATTATCTAGAAACAACCAATCAGAGACAGGAGAGATTTAATGCTGTCAATCACTATCTCATGGTGCTGCTCATCCCTGTGCTGCAGTTAGCATAGCCTGCTGTAAATGCCCAGTCTAGTTAGCATAGCTACCAATGACAGCAGATAAACATTTTTCCTGTAACGATAAGTTGATTCTCCACCATTAGCACATTTAGCAGCCAGTGAATGAGGTTGATTGACAGCGCTAAGACCCTCCTCCTGATTCTGATTGGTTGTTTTGGTTGGAACGTTGCTTTACTTTAGCTAGCAATAGCAGCTCAGGTGGAGGAGATTGATCTTTTCACAGATTATCTGTCTCATAACAAACTGTGACAACATGGTGACACATTTAACAAATATGGAGAAAACAGATTTTATTAAAGTTATAAACTGCAGCTTGAATTAAATGCAACTACATAGCATTTTTTGGAAAGTCTGGATTGCTTCATGTATTGTTTGCATGTTGCTGGTGGGGAGAAACATTTCAGTATCTAAAACTAACAGAGGAAATGAATCAACCCACTGCAGACTGTATGATAGGGAGACCAAACGTCCGTATTTCACGTCCTGTCCCGGGATATTTTTAAAAAGTGAGGAAACGTCATGTAGCGTGGGGCGTCGGTCTCGGTGCTCTTGACTAACACAACCTATTAACTATTTTATTTTCTGTTGTTATAAAAATACTATCTAATATGACTTAACAGAAATTTCACTTTGTAATTTGACACCTTGATATTGGGCCTCTGTCTCTTTAAGTAACTCCTACTCTTTCTGACACTCTGCCTTCAGGAAATCATCACAGCGTTCCTCCATGATGCCATTTAAAACAGTTCTCAGGAACTGGCTCCCTTTCCACCAGCGTTTTGCCGACGGCTTGGCTGAGCACTGGAGCTCCGAGGCGGAGCTTTGGCTGAGTGGGCGGAGCTTTGTGACAAAGTGTTTACACACCTTGAAGGGAGATTAAAGTATTTGTTAAGTATTCATGAAAGAATAAAAGCAACAGTGCAGGTATGTTTTGGAGCAGTGAATAACAGTGTAACATGACATAAAGCTCAAAAAACCAATTTGACATCATTTCATGTAACCCATAATTCAAACAGCCAGTAATAAAACAACAGGACGTCTGAGTTATGGAGCAGCTTTATTACTGAAGTCTGACTGCAATTTACAGAGAAATGTTATTTTATTTCAATTTTGGATCCAGTGAAGTAAAGAAATCATCATCACCTTCAACAATAACTATAAATCACTGAACATGTGAAAGATTTATAGATATTATGACATCTATAAAGAAATACTTCATACCTGTCACTCAACATGCCAGGGAAGCTGTCCATCATAAACAAAACATATAGATCAGGTGTCGAACTCCAGTCGCTGTCCTGCAGGTTTTAGATCTGGTTTCAAACTCTGGAGTCAAACGTTTTCATTTCCTCTCTGAGTGGATCGGTTCTCCAGAACCTCATTATTCTGTTCAGCTGGTGCAGCAGAAGCTCATCTAAACGTTTCAGGACCTCAGGCCTCCAGGTCTGGAGTTTGACACCCCTGATCTAGAGTTACAGATCTAGAATTATAGATCTAGAGTCGGTGTACAGCTTCAGCTATTACAACTAAAACCTGCAATCAGCCTGAAACCTGAAAGTAGTGATGACCTGAACATTTAGAGCCACATAAAGACGGTCCCAAAGACGGCCTTCTATCAGCTGAAGAACATCTAGATGACTAATGTCTCAGTGAAATCTAGAGAATCTCATCCAGTCGCATCGATTCTGTCAACAAATCAATCCTCCAGCTGCAGCTGGTCCAGAACACTGCTGCTGGAGTTCTGACCAGAACCAGGAAGTTAGACCCCATCAACCCAGTTCTCCAGAACCTCCACTGGATCCTGTAGCTCAGAGAATAAACTTTAAATCCTGTTAGTTTATAGATCACTGAACGGATCAGAACCACAACACATTAAAGTTCTGCTGCTGTTGGGTCGACCTTCCGGACCCCTCAGGTTCCGGTTCTGGTTCTGCTCTGCATCAGAACCAGAACCAAACATGGAGAAGCAACATTCAGCTTCTATGCACCACAAATCTGGAACAAACTTCCAGAAAACTGTAAAACAGCTGAAACACTGAGATCCTTTAAATCCAGACTGAAAGCAGCTGGTGCAGTTTTATTAGAAACCTAATCAATAATCAATAATCAATTTAATGATGAAACTCCACTTGATGTCATGTTTGATTGTTGATTCTATGTTGCATTGTGTTTCTGTTTGTTTGATGAAAAACCCTTTGAGATGCCTTGATGCTGAAATGTGCTATACAGATAAAGATTGATTGACTGATTGATTGATTGATTGATTAATTGATTGATTGATTGATTGACTGATTCAGACAGAAAGTTTTATCACCAAGTTTTCATGTTTTTAACAGGCTGAACAAAAACAGGCGGTTAGTTCAGGTTTCATTAATCCGACATACGAAACAGAGAATATTTCTAAACATTAATATTTATTGATCACCAATAACATTAATGGCTTATTAATTATATTCAATGTTAATCCTTTCTGCCACTGAGGTTCACAGAAGCTCAGACGAAGCGAAACTTTAAGGTTCTGGAGTTCTACCAAATGGATGCGGTTCTGGTTCTAAAAGTTAATGAGCAACGGAGAAAAGACCAAAACAGAGACGGACAAAAAGTTCTGAACCACCTGGACAAAAAGCGTCCAGGTAGTTCTGACCGGGTCCGTCTCACTGGACCTGAGAGCGGGTTTCTGACTGTCAGCTGCTCCAGAAAGGAAGGGTGTCAGCTTTAGCTTAGCAATCTAACTATCTCCAAACTAAATGGCAAGATAAATATTTCATTTAAGCTAATTATTTATTTTGGATCATGCATTTAGTAAACAAGCTACATATTTAGTGTGAAGTTAAATAGTTAGCTTTCACCAGCTAACTCTGCAGTTCCACCGACTGTGGATCCGGGGAACCTTTAGGGAACTTCCAGGGAACCTTTAGGGAACTTCCAGGGAACCTTTAGGGAACTTCCGGGGAACCTTTAGGGAACTTCCAGGGAACCTTTAGGGAACTTCCAGGGAACCTTTAGGGAACTTCCAGGGAACCTTTAGGGAACTTCCAGGGAACCTTTAGGGAACTTCCGGGGAACCTTTAGGGAACTTCCAGGGAACCTTTAGGGAACTTCCAGGGAACCTTTAGGGAACTTCCAGGGAACCTGCCTCATGTCTGTTCACCACATGCAGGAACTTTAACAGTTCCACTAAAACAATCCCGGCGTCCGGAGAGCGCTCCTCTGTTGATGAAGATGATGAAACATGGCAGTGTGGGCAGATCTCTGAGGAAGAGGAGAGACATGAGAAGAAGAAGAGCTGACGCAGCAGAAGAAGAGAGGACTCACCTCCTCAGGCGGACATCAGCAGGCCTGCGGTCACTGAAGAACAAAAACATGTTCAGCACCAACAATTCAACCCAGAGCTCAGCGTTCTTCCTGCGGCGGCGGCTCACCGTCCGGGGCGTCGGGCGGCAGCAGGGCGTCCTGCCGGTTGGCCAGGACAAAGGCCAGCGTGGCCAGGATGGCGTAGTCCAAGATGCCCAGCAGCGCCAGGATGTAGGCCCAGTGGACGGAGCAGTTACCTGGAGAGAAGCTGCCCACCTGGGGAAGGGGGCGGAGCTTAAACCAGGAGCCCGACACCAGAAGGTGAACATTGCCATGGTAACCAGGTTCCTGGTCTACAGATACAGAAAGTTCTGCTTCTAATCCTCGCAGATTACCATCAGAACCTTAATGGCAGCTTTGATTCCTGTTCCCATGGTAACGATGTTTTATTGATGTAAAGAAGAGAATAAAACGTTCTTACCGAGTCTCCGCACAGAACTCTCATCTCTGGACTCTCCCACGAGTCGGGAAACAGGAGACACGCCAGGGCGAGACAGAAGCCTGCAGACAGAGAGGAGAGGTCAGCACACACAGCGCCACCACCAGGCTGGGAGGGGAACTGCAGAAACATTGCCTGTCTTTTGTTGTAGCCTGAAAATAAACGATGATCACATGAAACGGAGTTTATAAAAAGTTTGAAAGGCCAAGCTTTTATTCTGGTAGTCCACTAACAGTTATTGGAAAGTGAATCTGGATATTAGCTACTTATTTATCTAATTTACCTGCAAAGTTAGTAGTTAGTGAGTAAAATTAAATATTTGGTTTGAAGATAAACATTTACCTTTTTTAAAATGCTGTATTGTGTTTTTAACCCTAATGCAAAGCAAAAAGCAAATTTCCATACATATGTGTGGACAATGATTATTACTAATTAAATACTTAAATTTCAATCTTTGTCATTTGTCTGTGAATGACAATATGATGAATTTATTTTCTCCTAACAGCTAAATAGACCAAGTTATTTTTGTGTAACTTTACAGACGGTGGCTTGTCTATCTGAATTTCATCAGGTTCTAACAATCAGGCCCATGTTGAGGTTCTGATGCTCATGAAGCGGGTCAGAACCAGAACTGTGATTTCCTGCTGTTACTGGACCCAGGAGGCCCAGCAGAACCGGGGCTGACCTGCTGTCAGCTGCAGCCAGGCGCAGATCTTGTAGACGGTGGCAGCGCTGCAGAATCGGAAGAGACAGAGACAGAGGACGCTGGTCCACACCGCCCACAGAGACACGCCCACCAACACGGCCACCGACTGGAAGGACGGCAGCGGAGACAGGCTGGACAGACCGCCGCGGCAGTCCGGGGCCGGCCAGTCCGACTCCAGGCAGACCTGGACCCAGACGGGACGCACAGGGAGACAAACTGTTAGCATCTAGCAACAGTCTTCACAGTTTGAGAAATAATGTCGGCAGAGTTTAGTGACGCTGCTGATTGGCTGGTTTGTTCACTTGCTGGAAAATGTGTTTTTAGTGAGAAACATGTTTATTTTACTTTATTGTGACCCACGACTTTTACTGATTGTGGTGTATTTAGTTGAGGAAGCAGCTTTGTTTAGCGTACCTCGTCCAGGAGGACAAATTCCTCCTTTAATCAATCAATCAATCAATCAATCAATCAAACTTTATTAGTATAGCACATTTCAGCATCAAGGCATTTCAAAGAGCTTCACATCAAATCAAACACAGAAACACAAAGAAACATAGAATCAATAATCAAAACACAACATTAATTCAGATTCCATCAATAAATTTATAATTGATTACGTTTCAAATAAAACTCTAAACAAGTGGGTTTTTAGTTGAGATTTAAAGGAAGTCAGTGTTTCAGCTGTTTTACAGTTTTCTGGAAGTTTGTTCCAGATTTGTGGTTCATAGATGCTAAATGCTGCTTCTCCTCGTTTGGTTCTGGTTCTGGGGATGCAGAGCAGAACCAGAACCAGAACCAGAGAGGTCTGGAAGGTTGATACAACAGCAACAGATCTTTAATGTATTGTGGTGCTAAACCATTCAGTGATTTATAAACTAACAGTATTTTAAAGTCTATTCTTTGAGCTACAGGGAGCCAGTGGAGAGACTTTAAAACATCCATCCAGCTAGAGATTTAGTAAGCTAACTAGCTTCAAACTAGTTAGCTTGTCTAGCTTACATTAAATATTTGGCTAACTAAATACTAAATAATCATTTAGAAAGCTAATTAGTTGCAAAGTCAACAGCATGCTAAATATGGTAACACTTTATTTGACAGGGTGTGAATAAGACTGACATAACACTGTCATAAACATGTCATAACACTGTCATAAACATGTCATAACACTGTCATAAACATGTCATAACACTGTCATAAACATGTCATAACACTGTCATAAACATGTCATAAACATGAAGTGTCTTTATGAATATTTATGACTATTGTCCAAATGTCATTCATTAAATCTTGACACTTTTAATACAAAGTTGACATTAACCAAGAAGTCATAATTTTGATAAACTAATTTTGATAAAGTATTATTGATTAAACTTTAAAAATTATGTAGGCAAAAGATTATATTAATGACACTAATAACACTTCATGACGTTGCCATAACTGTTGCTACGTTGTTCCACTTGATGTAAGAGTAATTTTTAATGGCTGTTTTTAAAGATCTTTATTGTTGGTATTACTTGTTCTGCTTTATTTCAGGTAGGGAGAAATAATTACTGTTTTTTAACGTTTTTGACAGTGTAATAACATTTAATGACATTATTATGACTACCATATGATGATTATTGATTAATGTCAAGTTGTCATAACATAGACATTTTGAATAATTTGTATTAAAAGTGTCATGATTTACTGAATGACTCTATATGACAACAGTCATAAATATTCATGAAGACAGATGTTATGTCAGTCTTATTCACACCCCGTCAAATAAATGTCATTCCTAAATATTTATCCATCCACCCATTATCTTACAGTTTACCCTAGTGGGGTCGATGCCGCTGCCCATCGCTAAATATTTAGTTGAAGCTAAATAGTTAGCTTTCACTCTATCCATCTATGAGTTCCTGAATCTGTTATCCATTCTGACCTCTGACCTTGTGATGGAGAAGGATCTCTGACCTTGGAGAAGGAGTTAGCAGCGGTAGTTAGCCACTCTTACCCGAATCAGGAGAATGGACGGTTAAAGTATTGTTGGGTTTCAGACACGTGACCCGGATGACACGCGAAATTCAGATGAAGGTCCAGAAGTGGATTTCTCCGGTTCAAAACAGAGCAAAATGGATCACAGCGAGTAGCTGACGCGCTAAATGGGCTGAAACAGACGAGGCATCTCGAAAACATACCGTATATTTAGAATCTGATCCGTATCATCTCGGTAAAAAACATTTCTCTTATAATATTGAGGATTTAGCCGGTGTCGACGCGACCCACATTACTAACTATCTGGAGCTGCAGACCTCATGTTATATGAGCCAGAAGAAAGTTTTCAAAGCCTGAAGAATAAAATCCTTTAGTTTCAGGATCAAAACAAGCATTAAATGGCCGCCGACTGGTTTCTGCGGGGTGAGTAGTAGATTAGTCTATGCTAACGATGCTACCGCTAACAACAAGCTAACCCATGTTTCTATTCTATCAGCTTGGATTTAGCTTCTGTAAACCCAAATTCATGCTGCAGTTGTACGTTAATGTTGAGTCGCTGTAGGTCAACGATTCGCTCCGATCTACAGAAACCCCGACGTTCATGTCTGGACAACAGTATACTGCGTGGTCAGACACGAAGTATGGCTGGGTAGGTCATAATTTATTTATTTAGCTTTTTTTTTTTAAAATAAATAAACATCTTTTTTGTTCGTGACTCAGCATTGAGCTAGCTGCTAACAACAAAGCTAAGGCATAAAAATAATATATCTTACCTTACATATCAACATTGGCTTTATAAGAAACCAACCAATAAACCATCTGAAAATACGATTTAAACAGTGGATCGTTAGAAACTCGGCGCTGCAAACTGGCATTGTTAGTTTCTGCACCTCCTGTTTTTAGCTCCAGATTGTTGATCCATTTTTCTCGGTAAGATTTTTAAAATTAACTCCCTTGTGACCCACTACATTCGAAACACAAAAAGAACCGTAAAGGACTCGGGCTTTAGACATTCTGATGCTGGATCAGAAGAAATAAATACAATTAAAAACATTTGAATCCAGAATTTAATCGGGTCATGACCCAGTAACGTGAGACCGGACGCTGTGATTGTTCAGCCTCCTCACCTCAAACAGTCCCATGGTTCCGCTGGGCAGCGGCGGCCCGGCCCGCTGCGTCCCGGAGGCCGTGGTTCCGACCCAGGACGGCTGGACCAGGATGACCACCTGGATGATGGCGAAACAAAGCGTGCACACGGCCCAAAGCACGCCGACCGCGCGCGCGCTGCGCACGAACTCGGTCTGGTAGAGGCGGGAAAGGTCGGCGAGGCCCGGAGACACCGACATCCTGGAGAAGGTTCTGGAGGACCCGAACGGAACCAGCGCAGAGTTCGGACCAAACAGCAGCGTCTGATAATCCCAACCTGCTGCAGTTGGTTCTGATTCTTCAGCTCCCCACAACCAGAACCAGGTCCAAACTGTTTCAGTACAGATCCGACTTCAACCAGAACCGGTTCTGAAGGACTCACTGATTAATATTCTGTTTTCCTGATTGGCTTCTGAGCTGAAAGAATGAGCCAATCAGAGAAGCAGATACATCCAACATGCATCCATCCAGCTGCTGATTTCGGAACAAATAGTAAACAATAATCAATAATTTCCACGTGACTGATGGATCCGAAGGCAGCAGCCAATCATAGCGCAGCAAAATCCCGCAACATCAAAGAGGAAACACAAACAAAAGACCAAAGGGTCCGGAACCACCAGCGTGACTCGCATCAAACATCAAAGCGCCGACACGCTGACGTCACGTCGTCTGTCAGATTTCCCGACACATGCACGAGCCGAGGCGCGTTCACACTTCAAAAATCAGCATACAGGAGACACGAAGAGAACCGAACCGAACCGAACCTGAGCTGGAGCCGCGACGGACTGCGGTCTGAGGAAGAGGAGGAGGATGGTGATGAAGAGGAGGAGGGCTTGCTGCAGCGGGAGGAAGAGGAGGCCAAGTTCCCGGATGCTACAGTCTAATACAGACTCTGTCACTATGGAAACAGCCTCTGGGTTCATCACCATGGTAACAGAAGATAATCTGCCCCAATCTGGCAGCGTTTCATCCAGAAACAGAAATCTGATTAAATATGTTCGAGATTTATGGAGTATTTAGAAATTTCTATTTAAAAAGTTTTTAACTTCAGTTTTATCAAATTTATTTTACAGCAAAACATTTTGTTAAACAGTTCATGAAATTCTACTCGTCTCTTTTCTTCATTCAGGTAATGAAGAAACGCAGAGTCATAATTACAATATGAACATATTATTTTGTATTTATGGAAGAGAAGAATCCAGACTCCATTTTGATCTGGAATAATCAATCAGGAAGATCAAAACGAAGGTTTCAGGGAAAACTGATTTTATGTTAAAACGGCTTGCCGTACTCTAGACCGGACAGTAAAAAAATTTTAAACTGACAATCAGAAAAAAATTCTTTTTATTATCAATAAAACAAATGGAAAGATTTCTACCTCAAATATTGTTTATTAAAGGGTCGGTTCTGACCCGGTTCTGATCAAGAAGCAAATGAAATAGCTGGATTTATGAATGAGGCGAACTGAATCAGGTCAGAACCGGATCAGAATCAGGTCAGAACCGGATCAGAATCAGGTCAGAACCGGATCAGAATCAGGTCAGAACCGGATCAGAATCAGGTCAGAACCGGATCAGAATCAGGTCAGACTGTTGCTGTTTTTTAGAGTGACATCATCTCCCAATCCAACCAATCACATTGTAGCAAGATTATTGGTTTGTGATGTCACAGGAAGTCAGAATTTTTCCAGGAAGTGTTCCTTCAAAAACCGACTTTGGGTAGGACTTTCAGAATAAAAGCATGTTTAGATCAGGAAGCGATTTGCACTAAAATGATAAAAGCGAAGCCGTTTCCATGGCGACCAGCCTGCTCAGCTCCAGGGAGGAACTTCCTCTCCAAACTTGGCGAAGTGAGCGGCGTTCTTGGCCTCGAACAGAACCTGAGCAGAAGCAAACAGAACATGAGCAGTACCATAGACCCGTCAGAACCGGACAGCGCCCGACCCGCAGCCGCCTCACCTGGTGGTGCACGTAGGACTCACACAGGTAGCACCAAACAGACAAATCAGAGAAGCTGAGCACCACAGGATGCTCTGACACGGCGCTGTGCGTCACCATGTGCTCGTTAACGTAGCGACCGCAGCACACCTGGAGGAGGGGAGGGGACAGGTGAGACAGGGACCACATCCTGGAGACAGGGAGAGCAGGGGGAGTGGCTCACCTGATAGCAGGTGAGGCAGAGCCAGTTCTCCACATCAGAACTGCAGTCGCTGCACGGCTGGAAGACGTCAACACCTGATGGAGGGAGGGGCTTAACGGCATCCAGGTGAGGACACCAGGGCAGAGGGTCCACCACGTAGAGAGTGTCCTGGGAATGGAGGGACAGGTTGGACGTCACACCTGGACACTCATTAAGGGCACGGTTAGCAGGTGAGCTAATATCTACTGACTCCGCCCATCTCAGTGCTGCACGTCAACTCTAGAGACACCTGAGGCTTCGACCAACCACAGGCTCCCTCTGATGTAGGCTCCGCCCCTTCGCCTGACCCTGCTCCTCCTTTGGGGTCTGACTCTGATGCTGCCATGGTAACACTCTGACAGGAAACAGGAAGTGGTCAGATTTGAAGGTAGAGGTCAGAGAGAGGCATATCTAAGGAACTCACCTGAGTCTGCATGCTCTCTGCTGATTGGCTGTTCTCCAACTCAGACTCCACATCACCTTTGACCTCCATTGTGGGCGGTTCCTGTGGAGTGGGCGGGGCTTGAGAGATATCTAGACTGGCCAATCCCTGAGTGAGCTGCTCCACACCCTGCATCGGATTGGACGAGACAAGTCATGTGACTCTATGCAAATTGGAGGGAAGTCTTTTTTCAATCTGGGCGTTACCGTAGCAACCTCCTGTCCAGCAGGGGGCAGCGGCTGTTTGTCTGACACCCTGCCTTGAGAACTGCGTTTCCCACGATGCTTTGGGGAGGGGAGAGCCAACTGCACCGACTCTGGTACTGAAAGGAACCGAGTCAGACAGAACCAGATTACAAAAAGGATACAGTACCAGAACCGGTCCCGGTCCAAAACTCACCGGTAATCCTCAGGGAACGCCAGTAGGGGGCGTGCTGTCGGATGACTTCCCTGATTGTTGCCACAGCGCAGTGATGGGGAGGAGGAAAGGGAGTGGCCAGGGAGGGGGGAGCATCTCCTAGCAACACGCTGGTGCACATCGCCATGGAGTCAGAGATGGACGTCAGGTTATAACCGCCCTGTGAAGAAAACCGGCCAATCAGGAGCAGAGGAGCATCAGCCAATCAGGACCAAGGCAGCATCAGCCAGTCAGGCCTCACCTCCAGGATGATGAGGACACGCCCCCCAGCCAGTGACATCAGCAGGTGTGTGAGGTGGGCGTATCCCTCAGGAGTCACCTGGTATCCGCCCAGCGGATCTCCCCGGGCCGCGTCGAACCCGGCCGACACCAGAACCAGTCCAGGGTTAAACTGCAGAGGAAAAACGGCCCAATCAAAGAACACCGCATGGAGGCAGCCAATCAGAGGCCTTCAGATAGTTTCTATTAGATAAATCGCCTGCAACAGTAAAAGTTATTGATTAACCAATAACCGACAGTTCTGTGATTGATTACCTCGGCAGCGATCGGCATGACGACGTGATGAAACGCTGCCAGGTAATCGGAGTCGCCCATTCGCCCGCCGCTCCACGCTATATTCACGTTAAAGCCCGCCCCCTTGGCCACGCCCACCTTGGCGGCGGCGGCATCCTCTGAGAATGGGAAGAATGTCCCGTTGTCATAGCGATGGAGAGAGATGTACAGAACGCTGCAGATGGAGACAGAACATCAGATTCATGTTGCTGCGCTCTCACTCTCACTGCTCTCCTTCCTCACCTGTCGTCGTCTTCAAACATGTGCTGCGTCCCGTTGCCATGGTGAACGTCCCAGTCAAGGATCAGCACTCGCAGCTGAGGATCATGGGAGATTTTCTGGGCATAGCGAGCGGCGAGAGCAGCGGTGTTGAAGATACAGAAACCGCAGGGAGCATCTGTCTCAGCGTGGTGACCCGGAGGGCGGACGATGGCCACGCCGTTACTGAGCTGCAGTGGAGACAGCCAGCCACCAGGGGGCACAGCCTCTTATTATTTACTTACTTTAATCAGAGTAGGAGTTTTTTTTAACTGTAAAATCCACTGTTGCTATTTATTTTTACCTTTGTGTGAATCTAATAGTTCCTAAAAAAGAAAATTAATTTTAAGGCAGGACTCCATGAAAAATAATTCAGAATTAAAATGAGGAATGTACTTTATAAATAAAGAAATGATTTTAAATCGGTTTGCTCTCCTTAAAATTGTTTTCTAATAATTTTAAGTCTTCTGGTGATGATGACTCCTGCCCTGGACCTCCTGCGGGCCTACCTGGCCACTCAGGATGGCGTCCACGACGTTGAAGCAGCTTCCTGCAGCCAACTGGGCGCACTGGAAGCTCTGGTTACTGAAGAAGATGGAGGTGAACTCGTTTCCCAGTCTGTGAAGGTCGCGGGGTTTCATCTCTGCCGTCACCTTCATCAGTTCAATGTGCTGCAGGCTGCAACACACACACAGGTAAACCCTCACAGTGGCGACAGCTGGGCATGCGACCTTTCACCTCTCACCTGTGACACATGGCCAGCTCCTCCTCTGTCGCCAGGCGGGTGGGTATCCGATGGCAACGGGTGACCAATCCCTGCTGCTGATGTTTGGAGAAGATCTTAGAAATCCTCTGAGGCTGTTCAGGGTGATGCCTGCAATAATTCACACGTTCACCGCACCATGCTAATGCTAGTGGCCACGTTCAGCCACACAGCGGTCGACTCACCTGTCCCACAGGTTCACATGCTCCATCATCTTCTCGTCGTAAGCCAGACCCGTTGTCGTGGCAACACGTGTGTTGATGGAAGCAGGTGTCGGGCTGCTGTGATCGGCTGCTGATGTGGCGACGGGCCCCTCAGGACCCGGACCAGCCAGAACCTGCAGCGAGGCCCAGTGTGGGTACAGCGCTGAAACGGTCCCAGAGATGGACTGCAAGGCGCTGGAGACAGAAACAGGAGTCAACAGGAGACAAACTGGGAGCACTGGGAGCACTGGGAGCTCCACCTCCCAACAAATACATAGCCAGCAGGAATGCTCTTCACTTCCTGGACATGCTCAAGCACCGCTAACTAAAATGCTAGATGTGCTAACCATATGGAACTAAGCATAAAAATTAGTTCCACAAATGCTAAAGAGCTATGCTAACACTACTTAGCAGAACCCAAAGACATGAATACGTAAAGTTAGAAACTCTGACTTTAGTCATTTATTGGATTACTAAATATGTTAGTGTGTGTGAGAAAATATGTCAATGACAGGCGTTAACTTAAAACACTTTGTAGAACGGTCCAGTTACTGGTGTTAGCTTACTGGCACTGTGACGAATCGGGCCGACCCGCTCCATGAGGCGTCTATGTATTCATGTCTATGGGAGAACCTACCTCTAAAGGAAAATACCAACCACAGATTTAGCTTAAGCTAAAGCTAAACTGAGGCTAACACAGAGACTAATGCTATAGAACTATGCTAACACAATATTATTATCGGAATCTGGTGCTATGGTGCAGCACCAACCACTGCTAAGCTGCTGAGCTAGAAACAACCCCCCATCTCAGCCTCCAATCAGAAAGCAGGGCTACCTGTCACAGGGAGCAGTGGGCGGGTTCAGAAGAGGACAGGCTCCGCCCAGCAGAGCTGTGACGCAGGCTGCGACGCCCTCTGCTGTCGCCTGAAGGTCATAACCTCCCTGAACAGAAACAGCACCTGACTTAACTTACAGTTAGCGAGCTTCACGTGTTTTTAGTGCGAAGAGTCTGACGTGGAAAATTTACCTCGAGAGCGAGAATGAGCCGACCTTCAGCCAAACTCATCAACAAGTGGGTCAGAATGTGGAAACACTGAGGGCGCACACACATCTCCCCCTGGACACACACACACACACACACACACACACACACACACACAGTGAGTCAAGTGACCCACAGGACGGAGGGACTGCTCTCAGGTCAGTTTTACCTTCGGATCTCCAGCTGCAGCATCAAATCCAGCTGAGACCAGAACCAACTGAGGCTGGAACTGCAAACACACACACCAGTTACTGCAGGCTAACACACCCTGTGAGTGTGTGTGTGTGTGTGTGTGTGTGTGTGTGTTACCTCACAGGCCACCGGCAGCAGCACCTGCTGGAAGGCGGTGATGTAATCAGCGTCACTCATCCCCGTCTGACACACAAACAGGAAGGAGGGTCAGAACCAGCAGTGCAGAAAACAAGCGCTCCCTCAGGAGGACTGATCCAGGGTCAGCAGCTCCGGTTCTGGAGCGGTTCTGGAGCGGACTCACCTTGTTCCACGGCAGGTTGATGTTCCTCCCTTCAGCTCGCCCGCTGCCCACAAAGCTGCAGTCTGATTCCTGCAGGTGAGGCCAGAAGGCTCCGCCCTCATACCTGTGGATGCTGAAGTACAGCACACTGACACACACACACACACACACACAGGATTTACCTCCCTTCAGAGTTATGCATTTTATTTTGAAATGTTCCCTGTATGTGTTTATTTCCTGATGGCCCCGCCCCCACAGCTCTCAGGTACAGGTGATGAACTGAGGCTGCTCTCACCTTTCTGTCCTGCTGCAAGAGCTCGTTAACGGTTCACAGCTCGTTAACGGTTCACAGCTCGTTAACGGTTCACAGCTCGTTAACACATCAGTGACAGATTTAAATGAGGGAGTGACATCCTGTTGTTTACCTGGGATCCTCCTGGAACATGTACTGGATGCCCTGACCATGATGGACGTCCCAGTCTACGATCAGAACCCTGAAAACACAGGAACATATTCAAAACCCTTTCAAAATAAGAGCATCCTCAGAACCTTTCAGAATAAGAGCATATGCAGCTGTTTCATCCATAGAAAGGTTCTGAGTCTGTTCGGGTTTGTTTTGGACCGTAATCTGTTTCTGCTGAAGTTCTGGGATCGACCAGCAGGAGGCGCCGCTGCGGCTCACGTCCCTCACCTGTTGACAGCGTGCTGTTTCTGAGCGTAGCGAGCCGCAACCGCCATGTTGTTGAACACACAGAAGCCATTGGGCTGGTCGGCCTGTGCGTGATGACCTGGAGGTCTGACCGCAGCAGCAGAAGAAGAAGAAGGAGGTCAGGTGTGTCTTCTGGGTCAGGTGACAGGAACAGGTGCGGCTGCGTTTACCTGATGACAGCGAATCCGTTCCTGACTTCAGAGGTCAGGACCCGATCCACTAGCTGCAGGACTGAACCAACAGCCGTCACACAAACCTGGAAGGATTCCTGACACACACACACACACACACACACACACACACACACACACACACACACACACACACACACACACACACACACACACACACACACACACAAACACACACACACAAACACACACACAAACAAACAAACACACACACACACACACACACACACACACAAACAAACACACACACACACACACACACACACACACACACAAACACACACATACAAACACACACACACATACAAACACACACACAAACAAACAAACACACACACACAAACAGGAAGTAGGTCACAAGATGAACTTCAGACATGCTCTATGTGTCACTGACACCTGACCTCAGACAGAACAGCAGCCATGTTTCTGACTTATTCTAGTGGTTTCCATAGCAACAGCTGAAGTATGGGTTTTGGCTTTCAGACAATAAAAACAAAAAGCAGGTATGTGTGTGTGTGTGCGTGCGTGTGTGTGCGTGTGTGTGTGTGTAGGTGTGTGTGTGAGTGCGTGTGTGTGTGTGAGTGCGTGTGTGTGTGTGTGTGCTCTCACAGGGTGGAGGTAGACAGAATCAAATCCGTCAGACAGACTCTGCAGCTCCGTCTGGGTCATCGTCTGAGTCGCCCTCATGGTGTCCACATAAAGCTTCCTGCAGCAACATCAGCAAACAGGAAGTCGACACAAACAAACAGGAAGTCAGACTTTCTGCTCTCTGATTGGTCGACTCACGTGTGAGCCAGCAACAGCTCCTCCTCTGCAGCTTCCCTGGGCTAAAAGACAAGACAAACACAGAGATCAGAACCGGGTCGGCCAGCGGCCGCGCAGGTCGGGTCCAGACTGACCTCCACGGTGACGCAGAGGCTCAGCAGCTCCCTCCTCTGCAGCTCCGACATGATGGCCGTCACTCTGTCTGGACTCTCCACATGGCTGGAAGACAACAACCAATCAGAGACCTCGATTGAATTAAACCAACAGGTGAAGGGAACCAGAACCAGATCCGTTACCTGATATCCCAGAGGTTCTGGTGTTGTGTGAAGATCTGGGAGTAAACCAGTCCGGTTCCGCTGGCTGCAGACCTGCTGCACAGATCCTGGACACAGATCAGAACCGTTATTGGACCAGAACCTGCCAGGAACTCCTGAGTGATCGGGATGCTAGCAGGAGTGTCAGACCCGCCACCAGATGTTCAAACCAACCAATCACAGAGAGTCTCACCAGCGTTTTCAGACGTCCACTCAGACCCTCTTCCTCTCGGCTCCTCTCCATCCGTCCTCTCCTCTTCACCTCCTGCAGGCTGACTCCACCGACAGCCTGCAACCACAGCAGCAGCTGACGCACCCGAGCAGCAGCAGACCTGCAGCTCTTCAGCTCAGGTGAATCATTAACGGAGGTTCTACAGGTTGTGATCAGATTAATTACTGACCCAGTGGGTCAAACTTTAAACACACACAGTCTGTAATCCCTCAGCGTTTCCAAAGAGACTCTGGGACAAACCCAGTCAGAACCAGAACCATGGTTTAGAAACTGTGTGTGTGTGTGTGTGTGACCTGAGGTGACAGGCGTGGAGACCTCCTGACTGATTTCACTCCGGATCCCGGAGGATCCGATCCGGACGCCATGTTTGACCCGGTCCACCTGCAGCGAAAGAAATTTTAGAACTGAAGGGACACCGGGTTCTGGTTCCGGACCCGGTTCTGCTCTTAGAAAGCAAGTTTAAGCCTGAATGGATTGTCTTCGTGTCAGAGTCAGAATCCAAGCGGTACACGAACCACCAAGCCGAACAGAACCAGAACCAGCTGATCTCTGCTCAGAGGTAGGAAAGGTTTCCGAACCCGACCCGCCTCCAGATGAAACAGTAACCGGATTATTCAGTCACTGAGAACCAGAACCAGAACCGTTAGACATTTACTCAGTCTGATGGTTCTGGTTCGTTGAGCAGAACCATCTCTCATCTGGATATGAAAATTATTTTAGATTCAGTGTCCCGATGCACAAACATTCTGACTCCGGTTTGGTTCAGAACTTGTCGAAACAGAGTTTATAATCATAATCCTAACAGAACTCTTTCAACTTCATGTGGACCCTGCTGATCCAACACTATCCGAACCTGTTTTCATCCCATAAATCATGAACCAGAACCGGAACTAATCTGTTTACCCGCTTTATCTTCTTCTGGGAGTCAAACTCAGACTTCCGGCGGGTTTCCGGTTCCTGAGAGCATCAAAGAACGACGAATCCGAGCCGAACTCCCCGCCTGGTTCTGCTGGTTCCGGACGGTTCTGTTTGTTTGAGCGCGAACTGAATGCAATATCGACTAGCGCTTTGAGATGACGTCATATAAACACGAAAGGACGCCCTGAGTTGAATGATCCGTCGACTCAACCGCCATTTTGGTCCGGGCACGGTTCCAGCCCAAGTTACAGAGTCAGGCGTGTTTCAGACTCAATACTAATAAAATAAAACCAGAAGCCTTGCTAAGATTAATTTGTGTCCATTTTCTCCAATAGTTTAAACTGTTTCATTAAGATTTTCTTTGCCACAAAATATTAACTTTCTAGATATGATGTTTATTATGTATAAAATATATTATGTAAAATATATTCAAACAAATATATTTTCCTTAACTGATAATGAATGAAGTTATCTCCGAACCAGTTAACAGTTTATGAAAGAAAATATGACACTTTGGTCTTTTATTTGCATAAAAATACATAAAATTGTAGCATATTGGTGCAGTAAAATACTGCTTGTGTGTTTTAAGTGAAAATACCTGTTTACATAATTATTTAAAATCTGGGATTACAGGCAGGATCATGGAATTGAGGAAAACTACAGCAGCAGATATGAAAACATGATCAGGTTTATTTGAGCCAATAAAAACCCAGACTCTGGTCACGCATCACTTCCTGTGAGGCAGGAGGAAGCAGCAGGAGAATCTGGACCATGACAAATGGACATCGTAAAAAACACAAAAAACTTTATAATCACAAATATGCCAAAAGTGAAAATCAGAAGTAAAACAATGGAGCTCTCTGATTGGCTGCTGGCTTTTTCCATTGAGGGTATCAGTCAATCTTGCTATGGTCCCAGTAAAAACCCGGATCGTTTTTGGTGGGTTCGTGACTGAGGATTATGGATAATTTGGTCCCCTAAGGTTTAGGCAGCAGCACAAAGAAGTTTCAGCACCAACAAAACCAGGTGACCCAGAACCAGAACCACAGAACCAACAGCCACGAAAACTGGCCATATAAATGTGTACGGCTGGATGTTTTCGACTTTATGACGTTTTATTTGCTAAGTGGATGTTGTCATGGTTACAGAGCAGCTGACAAGGGGATAAACACGGAGCGGCTGCAGGTTCTGGATTCTGACCCGATCCATTCAGACTGCAACCCAGTAGTGTTGATCGCCCCCTGCTGATTGTGGAAATGACCTTTATTGTCCCACAGAGGGAAATTCTGCTGCAGACCGGTTCTAACGGGTCGCTCCAGGTCGGTACCGACCCAGAACATTCAGTACCACATCAACTGGATCCAAGAAATTTAACTTTATGTGAAAATGTAGTGAAAATCTTTCTGTCAGCACCAGAACTGGTTATGTGCAAGCTGCAGTTTGTGGACCAGGATGGTTCGTATCTCCAGAACCAATGAGCCTCCAGAACCAGTTCTGTGAGTTAATCCAGAACCGTCTGCCTACCAGTTCTGGATTGATCATGTATCCGGGTCAGTTCTGGTTGTCTGGTTCTTGAAGTGAAGCCTGGCTGCTGACAGCCTTCTTAGAACGACTAAAACTGTTCCAGGACACAGGCCATCGGTCCAGAAGTCCATCGGTCCAGAAGTCCATCGGTCCAGAAGTCCATCGGTCCAGAAGTCCATCGGTCCGGCCGTCTACCTGTCCTTGGCAGAGCGCAGGTCGGTGGTGATTGGGTCATGCTGGATGGTCTGGTGCAGCATCAGCGCCAGCAGCCCAGCCCGGTTGGTCATCGCCGTCCTCAGGTTCCTCTCCTGCTCAAACAATTCGTCCAGCTTGTACCACTGGTGGACAGACAGAGGACAGAGAGGACAATAAGTGTTTAGAGGAGTTCAGCCTGTGAGATCAGTCCCATCACTGATCCCAACAGAACTACTGGTTTCAACTGAACATCCCCAGGAGGAAGTGTTTCCAGATCTTTTCCAGTGCATTCGGACTTGGTTACCACTCGGACTCGCTCCAGGTCGACCTCGGCCCGCCGCAGCTTCTCCCAGCAGTAGTGCTTGTTGCACTTCCTCTTGGAGACCCGGCAGAACTCTCCAGTGGGCTCAAAGACGTCTTTGACTAGAGGACATCCGCACACCTCATCTGCCGGGACCTGAAACATCAGAAACCATCGGAACAAGGACTTGACTGTGGTAGGATTCCACTCCTGGTTCTGATCCGTTTCCTGCTCACAAAGAAAACCAGGACAGTAATGGACTCAACGAACAACAGAGACAGGTGAAAGACATCTCTGTCGAGGCGGATCAAAGTCTCTCATATCACGCACACAGGCCAAAGCTTTCACATCACACTTTTGCAGTGCGTGCTTTTGGGTCATGCGCTCTTGGTCGTGCTCTCCAAGAAAAACAGTCCAGGAAAATTGGATCAAAACACAGGGAATGAAGAACAAGAGAGACAAGGTGCAGTTGTCAATGCTGGTTGTGTTGTGAATCATGTTCTCGGATTGTTTGACTCCTATAAATTGAATGTTTGTGAAATTGGATGGAACTTTTAAAGTTTCAAAGATGAGTCCCTCCATGCTGAAACTGGTTACAGACTGAAGAGCCAACGCTCCTCTCATTGGTCAGCCAATGAATGATTGGTCATAGTGTCTTGTGACAGCAACCAAGGTTCCACTTTCTGGTGTTGCATTGCAAACCCTCCTGTAGTGCATCTTCATTACGACAGCAAAGTTTCACACGCAGAAATGTCAGTGGAGGACGGCAACGACAATCACCGTCAGGTTCCAGGTGACGGAAATGCAACGTCACCAGACTGGGTCCGATCCTTAATACCCCATACATAAACCATGCAACCATCCATCCATCCATCCAACCATTCAACCATCCAATCATCCATCCAACCATTCATCCATTCAACCATCCATAAACCATCCAATCATCCATCCAACCATTCATCCATTCAACCATCCAACCATTCATCCATTCAACCATCCAACCATCCAACCATTCATCCATTCAACCATCCAACCATTCATCCATTCAACCATCCAACCAACCATCCATCTATCCAACCATCCATCCATCCATCCATCCAACCATTCAACCATCCAACCATCCAACCATCCATCTATCCAACCATCCATCCATCCATCCAACCATTCAACCATCCATCTATCCAACCATCCATCCATTCAACCATCCATCCATCTATCCAATCATCCATCCAACCATTCATCCATTCAACCATCCAACCAACCATCCATCTATCCAACCATCCAACCATTCAACCATCCAACCATCCAACCATTCATCCATTCAACCATCCAACCATTCATCCATTCAACCATCCAACCAACCATCCATCTATCCAACCATCCAACCATCCATCCATCCAACCATCCATCCATCCAACCATTCAACCATACAACCATCCAACCATCCATCCATCCAACCATCCATCTATCCAACCATCCATCCATCCATCCAACCATTCAACCATCCATCTATCCAACCATCCATAAACCATCCAACCATCCATCCAACCAACCATCCATCCAACCATCCATCTATCCAACCATCCAACCATTCAACCATCCATCCATCCAACCATCCAACCATCCATCCATCCAACCATCCATCTATCTAACCATCCATCTATCCAACCATCCATCCATCCAACCATCCATCCATCCAACCATTCAACCATCCATCTATCCAACCATCCATCCATCCAACCATTCAACCATCCATCTATCCAACCATCCAACCATCCATCCATCCAACCATCCATCTATCCAACCATCCATCCATCCATCCATCCAACCATTCAACCATCCATCTATCCAACCATCCATAAACCATCCAACCATCCATCTATCCAACCATCCATAAACCATCCAACCATCCATCCAACCAACCATCCATCCAACCATCCATCCAACCATCCAGGTTTTCATCAGAGTAGACGTACCTTGGGATCTCTGGAATGTTCTGGACACAGAACCTGCAGCCGCTTGCAGTATGTCTTGCTCTGAGGGTTGTAGACGTCACAGAATAGCCGGGTGGCCCTGAGACACGAGGACAGCAGAGACACAGGGACATGTGGGAGAGAGACATGAGGCAACATTAATGTAATGAGACTGGAGGCGGTACAGTGGTCTTACCCTTCGATGCGAGTCGGATACATGGAGCCAAATGAGGTCTGGCTCTCGTACTGTTGGACAGACAGAGACACAGTGAGACAGGAGGACGACCGTTAACGTCCTGGAGGAGCTGCTCTGCTCCCTGGACATGTTCTGAGGGTATGAATACTTCTGGACCATGTGTAAAACCTCAGACAGGCACATGTCTGCCTCTGGAGTCTCACCTTAGCATAGCACCTCTCCATGTGTCGCAGCGCCACCTTGGGGTTGACGGGGTGGCTGCAGGACACACAGAAGATCTGCAGGTCTGTGTCGTCCCCGTCTCCCTCAGCAACCTGGAGACAGTGAGGGACGGGTCAGACATGGACGGGTCAGAGCTGGGCCGGAGGACACCGTTGTGTCTCTCGGCGTATCTCACCTCCTCATCTTGTTGGACCTGCTGCTGCTTGGCGTTGGCGATGATGGTTTCCAGTTCATGGAAACGTTTCTCCATTAGCGTAAGGCGGAGCCTGGCGGCCTGCTGCTCCTTCCTGATTCGCTCCAACTGTCTCCGCCCCATCTCCTCGGCGACACAGGGACTCTGCTGCCACTGCTGGATCCTCTGGGGGAGGATCTCATAGATGCGGCTGCCGATCACAGACAGAGTTAGCTGCTTATCAGGCTACCGGCGCTCGCGCTCAGCTCTCACTCACTTGGCTGCCAGTTTCATGCCGCAGTCCTCTGAGCAGTACTTGGAGCCACATCTTGCCGGTTCAACACAGCCCGGACCCAGACACTGCCTCAAAGCCCCGCCCGCCTCTTTAGCCCCACCCTCTCCTGCACGCTCACTGTGCCGCACACGTTCCCTGTGGCGCTGCTTCACCTTATGGCGCCGAGGTTTCGCCTCCTCTTTGGGAACAGAAACGGACTTCTGCAGGAACAAAGGTGCGTTAGTGACGTCATCGATGACATAATGAATCATGTGATCAAAAGGCTACACCTTTTTCTCCGGTTTCTTGTCTCGTCTCTTCACGTGTTTCACCTTCACCGCCTTCTTCCTCAGAGAGTCTGACTGAGCATCATCTTCCTCCTCGCTGTGCCACACCTGCAGCAGGAAGCCGCATCACGGGACAGAAAGCTGCTGCCTGACATATGATTGGTCAGTTGGTGAATCCCTGATGTCTGATTGGTCACTCACCAGGTCTCTGTATCCAGCTGCTTTGTACTGCTGGTACAGTTCCAGTTCGCTCTCACTGAAACCTTCCTCATCCTCGTCTTCTTCTTCATCATCTTCTGAAAGATGCCCCGCCCCCTTTGCGGACAGGCCCCGCCCCCTGCTGCCACTTCGACTCATCTCCTCGTCTCGAACTCGAAGCATCTTCTGCTCAAAGACAGAAATCATCAGAGCATCATGTTGAACGGGAGGACGTGGCTCCGCCCACCACTGACACATCACGCTGTGATTGGTTGATGAACTAAGGCGGACAACTGAAGATCTGAAAGGCAGAGCTCTGGTTTCCATGCCAACCACGTACCCGAGCTCGGACTTCGCACTGCCGGAGGCGGCATTTCTGCCGGATCTTGTTTGGACCACCGAACTTCTTCATATCTTTGCAGAAGTCGCATTGAGCGCAGTCCTCCGTCCTCAGGCAGGCGTCGCATTCGCCACACATCCGGGCCGAACGCTTGATCTGCGGGCGACAGCGGCGACGGTGAGGCTACAACACCAGGGGGAGCCAGAGAGCAGCGGACCGTCTACCTGAGAACCCCGTCGCCGCTCGATGCTGGCCTGGAGGGCGGAGCTTCGCTCGCCATCCGTTCTGTCGTCCCTCTCAGGCTCCGCCTCCTTGCTCTTTTTCTGACGGTATTTGATCTCCAGAGATGAGTCTCTGTCTGCAAACACACAGCGCTCAGCTGTAAGTGCTGCTCCTGCCAGCAGGGGGCAGGACTGCGCCACACTGACCTCTACAGGACGGGCAGAACCAAACTCGGATGGCTTTGGCTGCTTTTTCCGACACGCCGACGCACTGACCGTGGAACCACTCCGTGCAGCTGTCGCAGCCTCTGAGGCACACACACACACACACACACACACACACACACACACACACACACACACACACACACACACACACACACACACACACACACACACGGGACAACCAGAACCATCTAAACTTCTTGGTTGTGCACAACAGAGATAAACATTTGTGTTCAGACCAGTTTTATTCGGTGATCCATCAGAACCAGAACAATGTCTGCGGTACCAGTAGAAGACATTCAGAACCATGAGGGAAATCCAGAGGGAAAGTGTTTCTGAGCTACATCAGCCATCAGATTTTCGTGTTGGAGGATTTCTCTTTAGTCTTTGGCTGAACACCAGGAGACATTTCTGCTGCTAGTGCTAGGCTAGCATGTTAGCTTTGGTTGTATTTACCCAGAATGCCCTGCACTGTAGTCCACTTCCTGCTTTTAGAGCGGTCTGGTCCACTTTGCGAACCCAGACCGAGGTTTGGAGGACCAGAGGTCAGAGGTCGTTTAGCTTTCACATCTCGCCAAATGGACCGGATTTGACTAGACAAACGGACTGGGATTGAAGCGGATTGAACAGAACTGAACGGAACCGGTTTATGTGGATCAGAACCTCTCCTGGGTCCAGACTCCATGTTGCTGCACAGCCCGGATCCAGGTGTGTTCTGGATCCGAGGATTCAAGGCCAGTCTGGGCCCAGTAGAGGTTCTGGTCCATGTAAAGAACCCGGTTGTTTCATTAGAGTAAAGTTTCTTCTTGTGATGGATCTACAAGTTTCTGAATTCCTCCCGGTCCAGAAAGGTTCTGATCCTCTGGTTCTGGGACAGTGGAGAACTACAGACTCCTCCAGTACCGGTCCGGTTGACCGAGCCGGTAACCGTGGTGTCCCACAGGGAGCCCATCCGGTTTAATCGGATCAGGAACCTGCAGAGGGCTGAATACTTTCTCAAGGTTCTGATCGGGTCCAGTTGGACCTGCAGCTGGTCGGTACAGGTTCTTACATCATGAAGCAGTTGATATCTGGCTTCCGACACACGCAGTAAACCGGAGCGCTGGGCGTTTCCATAGCAACCTCTCCTCCTCCCCGCTGCTCCTCCTCCGGACCCGGTTCGGCTCCTGCTGCCTCCTCAGACTGAAACACAACAAAAACTTCAAAATAAAAGCCCGAGGAAGTTTTCCAGAACCGGAACCATAGGGTTCTGAAGGTTCTAAAGCCGTAAACATATCCAGCCCTCAACATTCACCTATCGGGTTCTGATTCTGTCTGGTTCTGCTGGATCAGTGACGGTTCCCCATCAGGTCCAGATCTGCCTCACAACCAGAACCGAGACGAACTGTGGGGCCACACTGCTCCAGCCAGGCTCGGTTCATTTCTCTCACTGCAGCTCGGTTCGGTTCGGCTGCAGATGTCCGGGTCACTCCGCGGACTTACCATGAGAAGGTTCGGCGGTCCAGCTGCTCCGCTCCAGCCGCAACGTGTTCCGATCCTCCGGTTCCGAACCACAGCCGAACCTGCAGTTCTCTTTGTTTTCACCGCATCTTCATCCTCCTCTTCCTCTGCAGGGAGCAGAACCGAACACAAAGAAGTGCGGCCGAGGCGCCCCCTGGCGGCCGGAGCTCCTCACTGCGGAGGGACGCAAAACAGCAGAATAATAATAATAATAATAATAAAATAATAATAATAATAATAATAATAATAATAATAATAATAATAATAATAGCAAATTTTCATCATCACCATCAAGGTGTCTTCAGGATCACGGTATTAGTAATATTATTAATAATAATTATAATATTAATTAATTTATTATTATTAATTATTATTATTATTATTATTATTATTATTATTATTATTATTATTATTATTATTATTATTATTATTATTATTATTACCTGTAGGCGTTGACATTAGGCCCCGAAAATAGAAATAGAACAGAAAATAGAAATAGTGTTTAATTAATATAATTTTTTTAGCAGAGATTCTCCTGAAGCTTTAGACAGAGCGGTAAAATCTATAGAAATTAATTCAATCTCTACTGTACCTTGAGATTTACGACCAAAAACAAAAAAGAAATGATCATGATTACACCTTTCGTCCACCTGGAGCTCTGGTTCTGTTTCCGGTTCTGTTTCAGACATAAATTTCCCAGGATGCAGCGCTGCAGTCAGCAAATACATTTTCACTGTTTTCAAAAATTATTCTGGGCTGCACAGTGGTGCAGTTGGTAGCACTGTTGCCTTGCAGCAAGAAGGTCCTGGGTTTGATTCCCGGCCCGGGTCTCTGCATGCTGGGTTCTCTGGTTTCATCCCACAGTCCAGAAACAAGACCGTCAGGTTAACTGGTCTCTCCAAACCCGGGGGGGTGTGGGGGAGCTGCAGCTCCTACAGTCTCTCTGGTCCAACAACCTGAATCCAACAGCTGGATCTGGAGAACCGGCCGGTTCTCCAGAGTTCTGCTAATGACCTCATTATTGGACTCAGGTGTGTTGAAGTGGAGAAACAGCTAAAGGTTGCAGCAGACCGGCTCTATCTAGGTGTGTGTGTCAGTGTGTGTATGGTTGTTTGTCTCTGTGTTGCCCTGTCCAGGTGACCCCGCCTCTCGCCCGAATCGTTTGCTGGAGAGGCAGCAGCTCCTCCTGACCCCACTGGATAAAGGATGTTAGAAGATGGATGGATAAATGATTCTAAGATGTTTTATGGATAAAACATTTAGTTTTATTAGAGGTTGAGATTTGGACTGAATTTGCAGTTGAGTAGATTTTTAAAAAATCTAATTTATAGTGTTTGAACTGAAAACTGTCAAATCTGGCAACCCTGCCGAATGGCGCCATGTTTGTTTTTTTATGAGCGTGAGGCGCATGCGCCATGCTGGATGGAATTACGTTCCCTTTTCTAAATGAGTGTTGGGGTCAGATGAGACGCGCTGACATCCATCCATCCATCCTGGGATTAAAAACGACCGTTTCTGCTCGTGACTCCCAGCTGCTGCTGATCCGCCTGCGTGGCCAGCAGGCCGCCATGTTTGAAATCACTGCCTTTGTTATTCGGGTCGTGATGTTTCGGAAACCTTTTTCCAAGCTGTTCGTTTGTCCCTGATGAAGTCATCGACAGGTTTGGCTGCTGAAATATCCGAGGAGAAATTAATATTAAGAAATATTGATTAAGTGGATCTATGATCAAGCCGATCCTTCAAATGTAGGTCTGATGGGGGACCAGAAGACATTACTGTTACCATGGTTACTGTTATGTCTGTAGCTTCTGGAGGATGAATTAATCACTTTTTCTCATTTTCTTTTTCTTCTACATTATTTAGCTTTTTGCTGTCGGTCGTTTTCTCTCCACCCTGTCTGGCCTTCTGATTGGCTGGCTGCTTCCTGGAGGAGGGCATCAGCTGGCATGATGCTGCCATCACCGAACCATTGTGCCTGTTGGTTTCCTTCCATGACCCTAGAACAGTGTTTCTCAATTCCGGTCCTCAGGAATTCCCTGCATGTTTTAGGTGTTTTCCTTCTGCCACACCTGGATTGAATCTTTGGGTGATTAACAGGCTCCTGCAGGACTTGATGGCTGCAGAAGACGTCATGCAATCATTTGAATCAGCTGTTCTGGTGTAGAGGCACATCTAAAACATGCAGAACAGGGACTGGAATTGAAAAGCACTGCTCTAGAAAGTTCTCCTGGCCTGTTGCTGTGTCTCTGCTCCAGTTCTGAGCCCGGTTCTGGTCGTGATGGAGGTTTCCTGCTGTTGGAGGGGAGTTCTTCATCTCCACTGTCTCCACATGCATGTTCATGTACATCGGGACAACGTTAGGTCTGCTGTTTGACGGTGTCTTGATGTTAAAGGTTGTTGCTGATTATCGTGACCGGGACGAACCAGCTGCAGTTCTGAATGTGTCCAGCAGGGGGAAGCAGAGAGTCAGTAAAGCCTCTGAAGCAGAACTCTGGGTTTAACCGGATCCAACAGAGAAACATCTGGAGCAGCAGAAGAAGAAGAGCTGGAGGCTCCCTGACAGCTCGGAGTGACACTCAGAGGATTTAGGCCCGCAGAACCAGAACTCAGCAGAACCAGAACTCAGCAGAACCAGAACTCAGGAGACCCATCAGCAGGTTTTGGTTTCCAGATTATAAAGAATAAAAATATTCCAGTCCTGAAGCTCTCATGGCTTCCTCTGTTCCTGTTGCACTTTTCTCTACCACACTTCTTTCTTCCACCCAACTTTCTGCCTGCTGAATAAAGCACTCTCCCTCCTGCACCTTGACCTCCAGGCAGCTGGACGTCTGTCCAATCAGGAGTTTTCTCAGAAAACGCGGCTTGAAAATAAAATCTCTTTCATTGGTGTTTTGTTTTAATTTCCTGAGAAGCTGACCTTTGACCTTTCATTCTGTGTTTTACATCCTGAATGTTTCTGTTGTCATGTTCAATGCTCTGACCCAGAATCTGAAAATAAATCGCTGAGTTTCATTTCTATCACAGTTTCACCTTCTGAATGAAATTAATGATTTGAGTTATAACAATAATTATTATTATTATATAAATTATAATATTAATATTATTATTGAGAGGCAGCAGAACGTTTTAACAGCCTTTGTCCGAGACAGGAACCTGTGTGTGTGTGTGTGTGTGTGTGTGTGTGTGTGTGTGTGTGTGTGTGTGTGTGTGTGTGTGTGTGTGTGTGTGTGTGTGTGTGTGTGTGTAAGGGAAGCGCAGCCCCCTGAGCTCCTCAGTCAGCCTCAGACCCGGAGCGCCGCTGCAGGTCAGTTTCACTTTTCTACATTTTTCGGTTTTTCTGGATTCTGATTTTGGAGCTTCCGGTTGTTTTCCTGCTGAACGCAGAAAGTTCTGTTGTTCCGGTCCAGAACCCGCAGGTTTCTGGAACATTTTGTGTTTTCACATCTGGTGGTCAGACTCTGTTTCAGCCTGGAGTAAAAGCTGAACCGGTCCAGAACCGGAACCGTTCGGGGTTTCTAACAGCCTCGAAACGGTTTCATTCTCCGCTCTGAGTCTGAACGAACCCAACAGAACCGGGCTGTTCTGTCTTCATCGGAAGAAGTTTCACAGTGAAAAATTTACTGCAATAATTTGGTTTATTTATGGGAAAAATAAGGGTCCATATTTTGACCATGTTACACTGTAAAAAATGAATTTAGGGGGTTATCACATCAAGAAAAGAATATCATGTACTTTTAACTAAATAATTTCATGTTTCCAACAAAAACGTGATACGTGATCACGTTGAGATAACATGATTCATTATAGTCAGACCAACGGTGTAGGTTTGGTCAAAGTTTTGGTGGGACCTTATAACTTACTGACCGGGGGAGGGGGGGGGCACCACATTGGCTTAATAACCCCTCCCCCAACCATAGCCATAACTTGATCATACATCTTGTGTATACAACCAGATACAGTCATACTCAGCAGATCAGTTCAAGAACATTTTACTTTTCAAAATTCCTATTCTACCTCACATTCAGTGCTGACCTTACTAAACACCGGACTTTACAACAAATGCGTTGCGTGATAGAAATCTAACTTATGGGTCCACTCACTGTACTGACAGCCGAGGTAGCGAAATAACTTCTAATGTCTGTCGTCCTTTTCTCTTTTGGTCTCGGAGACTCATAATAAATGTCAAACTCAGAAGGAGACGCGTTCACTTTCAGCTCCATGGACCAAGTTTCCGGTCCGCGTGTCCAGCTGGCCGCCGCCTGTTGCAGCCAATCAAAGAACGTAGATCCACGATCTTTGAGCCAATAGCGGGTCGTCATAGTTCATAACAGCGAATTTTAAAATGAATGCTACCACTGCGTAGTATATTGAAATGTTAAACTAATCAATGTAGATTTTTGTTTATTTATTTTGTTTTTGTTAAAAAATACATACGGTATGTTTTTTTTTAAATTAATATGGCAAAAATTGGTCGGGACTATTTTATATCCCTTGAATATCGGTCGACATGTCAGGACCGTCCAGACCCAAACCTACCCATGGGTCAGACTTCAAAGCTGAAGGAGAGTCCAAATTAATTTCTCCATGTCATTCTGCTTTTATCTCTGATAAGAATATTAAGAAACCAATTCAATAATCTTTCAATTTATCTGGAGAAACAAAACTCACTATTTAAGACGATCTGATCTTATTACAGATTATGATAAAGGAGGAATTAGAGCTTTAGATTCTGAGGCTCTGATTGGCTCATTTAGAATAAATTGAAGATCTTTTTGTCTCATTCCAACTCAATGTGGTTTCATATCAATAAATCTATATTTAATAAACTCGGTGGCTTGGATTTCCTGCTTAAATGTGATTTTGAATTAACCAAGATTAATATGACACTGTCTAATTTTCACAAGCAAGTTTTACATTTTTGGAAAATGATATTTAACCACAACTTTCCCCCACATGGATCTGTAGTGTGGAATAACAGATCAATATTGATAAATAGAAAATCTATTTTTAAAACTGACTGGTATGAAAAAGGTATTTTATTTGTAACTGACTTAATGGATAGTAATGGTGTTTTATTAAATCATAGAGATCTGAACTGTTCTTGTAATGAATATTTAAAAGTATGTAAATTTATTCCTGTAGCTCTGATCAAAACACCTTCAGATATTCAGATGTTACTTCATCTTTACCCAGAATGACAGTGTGACTGATACAAAGTGCAACAATGTTCTGCTTGTGACAACCTTCAAATCTAAATTATTAATGATTACAATAATAATATCTTGATAACAACCAATCTGTCTAGAATTGAGAAGATGTTCTCCAAGTATGTAAAATGGCCGATTTCACCAAAGGTTAAAGAAACTCACTTCAAAATTTATCACCATTTTTATCCAGTGGTTGAATTTTTACACAAAAGATTTAAATTTGATTCAACATGTTGTATCTTTTGTGATTGTCCAGAAGAATCCAATAATCATCCTTTTTCTTTTAAACTATGGAGAGACATTAAAAATTGGTTGTCCCTTAAAATTGAAGACATTCCTGAGATAATCATCACCCACATTTTATATTATATTGATGGCCTTGATAGTAAAATATCTGACATGGTTAATATTATCTTTTTACTTGTTAAATATCACATACTCTGCTGTAAATGGAGAGGTTTTACTCCTTGTTTGGATTTTTTTCTTAACCAATTTAAACTTTATTACTCCTCACTGAAACATTTGAAATCTGTTTCTGCAAGAAAAGTAACTGTCAGTATCTCAACTTTTCTTTTGTTTTAAAATTCTGCTCTATTATTATTCATTTGTCTTAATGTTTTATGTGTTTGTCTTTAGTTTTAGCTCCTTGTTTCTGTTTTTGTTTAATTTTTCTATCTATGTTGCAATGTTCTTGCACCTCATCGAGTCTTTGTATACAGTTTGTTCAATAAAAAATAAGATTCATTTCCCTCCAAAGAGGGTCTAGCGAGATTATGGAAATCACACAACATCACAGTTTTGCGCCTGGGAAAACTTCAAGGCGGTTTTAGTTACACGTTAAACTGTAGATATTTGTTTTTGTGTGCAGGAAACTGTTGGCATTTAAGAACTGCACTGAAACAAATGTCTGTAAAAACTACAGCGTGAAAATACAGCTTTTTATTGTGATCTGAAATACTTAGGGAAAGTTTATGGGACGTGTTTGGACCGCTGGATCACCTGCGAAAAAGTACAGATGTACCGTAAATCTGTAGCGCATTGCATTGGGAGAGTTTTACCGGCTGGAGGCGAACAATGACTCACCGGGTAAGTACTTTTTAAAAAATATTATATTGTAGTTCTGTGTACAAAAATATATTTTATGTGCTTATATTGAGCTACTCTTGCTAAAGCTAACTCTAGTTATTTCTCAGCTAACACAAGTCCTTTTGGGAGTCAAACTCCCGTCCTGGAGGTTCGCTGTCCTGCAGCGTTTAGATGTTCTTCTGCTGCACCTGAACAGAATAATCAGGTCATTAAGGTTCTGGAGAACCGATCCACACCAGGAGGAGGAAATCAAACCGGTTCATTCCAGGGTTTTGTAGCTGTGGCTCATCTAAAACCTGCAGGACGGACTGGAGGACTGGAGTCTGACAGCTGTGATGTAGGAGATGCAGATGGAGACGTTCTGGTCTTTGTTTGAGGGTAGCATGTCTCAACGGTTTGTTTGTTTGGGACTGTCAACGTTAAGGCGTTAGTGAACGCGATTAACCAGAATATTTTAATGCGTTAATAATACATAACAGATCAATCCAACCATCTGTCTCTCTCTCCCACGGAGGGTTATCTAGTTCAGTGGTTCCTAATTCCAGTCCTCAGACCCCCCCACCCTCCCTGCATGTTTTAGATGTTTCCCTTCTGCCACACCTGGATTGAATCTTTGGGTGATTAACAGGCTCCTGCAGGACTTGGTGGCTGCAGAAGATGTCATGCAATCATTTGAATCAGCTGTTCTGGTGTAGAGGCAAATTTAAAACATGCAGGGGGGGTGGGGGGGCCTGAGGACTGGAACTGGGAAACACTGATCTAGTTCACAGCAACACGTTACACACGGGGAGCTACGAACAGCGAAATAGTTTTCCTGCGACTGCAAACAGCAACAAGAGTTAAACAGTTTCAACTTTCTCTTGTTGGGTCTTCAGTCAACATTGTGCACATCTAGTTCACTGGCCTGCAGTTTCATGTGCACTATTTACACCGGATTTCACATGAATGTAGAGGAACATTTGAAAACCAACGTTTAAAACAAACTCAGTTTCTATAAACCTTCCTGAATGTAAAAACCTGGAAAACTAACATGGTTGGTTTGAGACAAAACATTTAGTCAGAATGTGGATGTTTGATATCATAATAGAGTGTTATTAGATCTATAAAATAGATCTAATAACATAGATCTTATCTATCAGTTGGTACCACTTGTGTATAGAGGAGTAAATTTCTCTTAGTTGCTGTTGAGAATGAGAGATTACAAACTCAAGATAATTGTTTGGATTTTAAATTGTTGCCGTGCAACAAGAGAGGTTTGTACAGCTGTGTGCATATTTATATTATAATAATACAAAGTTAGGCATCATGATTAATTGTGATTAATCAGCCAGTGGCAGATTCTGCTATGGTCAACACGGGCAACCGCCCAGGGCGGCATCTTATGGGGGTGATAAGTCCGACCCCTCACCGCCCTCACCGCCCCAGATTGTCCAAATGTCCGTGTCTCACTGTGACGTCTGTCCTGCTGTCCAAAGACTGATGGATGGAAGACATAGAGAGATGTTACCATCTTACTGTATCTACCAGCTTTAGGTCTATAGATGGAGGAACAGAGAGTCGACAGAAACACAGAACATCAGAATGAATCTGTCTGTGGAAATGTCTCTGTGTACCTGAGTATTAAATTAAAACTATCACTGAACCTTGTTATTTTTCAGGAAACAGCATCAGCAGCTCCTTCTGGCTCCTGGAGTTTTGTTTCATAGGTGAGAACTATTTCAGTAATGCCTTTACAAAACATATTTAGTATTTCACAGGCATCTAATCTAAAAATGTAATAAGTACTTAAAAACAAAAGGATCATTTTAAACTGTCTCCATCTGTTTCTAGGGATTCATTGGCCTCAACGTAGAGAGAAGAACAAACAGATACAGAACTCAGCAGGAACCTGCATGAATCCATCCTCCTCCTTCAGGAACCAAATCAACGTTTAAAATGGGAAAATTACACATTTACACACAATCACTTCTCTTCCTCCATCTGTCTGTCTGTCTGTCTGTCTGTCTGTCTGTCTGTCTGTCTGTCTGTCTGTCTGTCTGTCTGTCTGTCCGTCCGTCCGTCCGTCCGTCCGTCTGTCTGTCTGTCTGTCTGTCTGTCTGTCTGTCTGTCTGTCTGTCTGTCTGTCTGTCTGTCTGTCTGTCTGTCTGTCTGTCTGTCTGTCTGTCCACTAAATCTTTCCTTTTCTTCCTGTCTCTTTAACTGATATGAATGCAGGTTGGAAACTTTGACATTTTGTTTTAGTAAAGATTATTTAATTCATTAATTGTATTTAATGTCATATTATCATGATTGTGAATTTATCAGTCATATTTTTCACTTTGGTTGCAACACTTTGACTTCTGTGTAACAAGCAAATATTGTTGCTGTAAAATCCTGTATTTAGTTTTGCTTCTGTTTGTCAGATTGAAATTGACAATAAAATCAAGTGATTTTAAAATATACATGTTATATTTTTTGTGAGTTTAGTAAATTAAGTTGTAAGTTCAGATTCATGAACTGCTGTAAAATAAAAACGTTTTGTAATTGTGACTAATGGAAAGAGTTTTTTCTCTGCAGTTCTTCTACTTGTTGGATGTTGTTTCTATCCAAACTATTAATGTAATTAAATCAAGGAAAGGATTTTCACAAGATTAAATAACTTTCTGTCAGCATGAAGCATGTTTGTTGAGCTAACTTAATTTTCATAAGTTGGATCAACTTAATAAATAGTGTGAAGGTTTCACTGTAAAAAAAAGTTGGTTTCAACTAAATTTGCATTAATCTTAGTCAAGTAAATTATTTGGTCCAAAGTGTTGCAATTAGTTGGGCTGGTTCTATTAAATTACATCGGGTCCAACTACAGTAAACGAGTTGAATCAACCTTAATAAATGAAGTTGAACTAACTCATTTTATTTAAATAGCAACAGAATCACATGCTGCTGAAATAAAGCAAACTAATACAGCGGTACAGCAGCCGCTCCGTTCGCCCTCATTCATGAACCCAGAGATAGTTAAACTCCTCCTCTCGAGGCAGGACGTCCCCCCCGACCCGGAGGACGACCTCTGACCTTTGGAGGCCCCGATCCTCATCCCCACTCCGAACCGCTCCAGTAACGCTGTAGATCACGACCCGACGAGGCCAGTAGGACGACAACTTCCACATAAAGAGACCCTGAGGTCACCCTGAGGTCACCCTGAGGTCACCCTGAGGTCACCAGAACCTGTGACAACGAGCAACCATGGCAGAGTGCAACTCAGAGCAACCGGTCCAACTCTGACTGGAAACGAGCCCGACTTCCTGCCGGCGATGTGGAGCAAATCCATCCATCCATTTTCTGTTCACCCTTCGTCCCTCATGAGGTCGGGAGGGTTGCTGGTTCCTCTCCAGCTGCGTCCCGGGTGAGAGGCGGGGTCACGGGGTCACCCTGGACAGGTCGCCAGTCTGTCGCAGTGCGGAGCAAATATTTCTGAAATATTTGCTTTAGGAAAGATGTGCAGCACAGGAAAAATAATAATAATTCTAATAATAATGTGTGTTTTGTTTGTGACAGGATGGATGCGACTTCTCTCTGCAGTGTCTCTGGCGGCACAGAGGGCGGAGCTTCCAAGCATCCTAACCAATCAGAATCCGTCTCAGAGCAGCCAGTGGCCAATGGGAAGCTTCCGCATCACTGCACAGGTGAGAGAAACTGAACGCGACCTGATTGGTTGAAAGGGGAACCAGGATGAGGTCAGACCAGCTCAGAAACAGAACCGGGTCAAACACAGAGTCCAGGTTGATTCTCACTTCCCTTCAGAGCGCCGTCTGGGATTTCTCCCATTGACTGAAATTCCTCTGTCTGAATTTGAAGCGGCCAATCAGAGACCAACAGGAGGCGTCATGAAGCATGATGCTGCGTTTGTAGTTTGGAGGTGGAGGAAGTAAAACAAACTGTTCAGTCCTTATATGGAGCAGCTGCAGCAACAGGGAGGTTTAAAGGGCCGGAGTCGTGTAAATTCACATAACAACTGAAGGTAACACTGTGACTGGAGTTTACCATAAAATGCTTTTACACATTTAGTTTCTGGTTTTTACACAACGCTAAGTTTCCGCTTAGCTTCCTGCAGTATTACATGATATATTTATGTAAGAAAACTAACAATTGTTTTCCTCACTGTCTGAAGTGAAATCAAACCAAACTTTTCTTGTTTTAGTTAGAATTATCAAAATTAATTCTACTTGCTAAAAGCCAGAAAACTTGGCGCGAACATGGAGAACGAAGAACGACTGAACGACGCTTCCTGTTTCCGTACAGGTGAGGCTCCGCCCCCCGCCTCTGATAGGCTGCAGGAAGCCGACAGCAGCGATGAATCTTTGACCGACAGCTTCTCCACCAAGGACGTCTCTCGCCTTCTCCCTGCCTCCCACAGACAGAGAGGTGAGCAGCCCCGCCCCCTCCCTCAGGCTGAAGGTCACCTGTGAGGTCATGTGAGGTCATCTGTTATGTCCCAGGTGTGGTCAGCTCATCAGAGGCTCCCATTGGCTGCCCTCCGCCCCCCACCTGCAGCCCAGCCACCAGTGGGAGGCGCCTGCCGTCGACCAAGAGCCACGCCTCCTTGAAGACGGACGCCGCCCACATCAAGGAAGTGGCTGGAAACGGTGAGCCAATCAGAATGAAGCTTATGAGCAGAGGTCGCCCCAGAGGCTGGGAGGACAGAGCCTGGTTCTGGTCCAGACAGGTGACATCATAACCACCGACCAATCAGAGGCTGAAGCTCATCATGGAGAGTTGAGCAGAAAGTTGAGTGGAAGGATGAAAGCCCAGTGAGATCCTGAACGTTGGTGCTCAACAGCAGGAGGTTCTGGAGGTCAGGCAGGCCGCCGGGTTTGACCCGGTTCCCCTCTCCGGATGGACAGGAAGCTGGTCAGGAAAAACAGTGATCTGGAGGGTCCAGTGAGCCGGAACCGGGCCAGAACCTCTGTTCTACTGGGTCAGAGTCAGGCGTGAGATGTTTCAGAACCAGAAACCAGAGAGCTGAGTCCCAGACACTCTGAGGACGACCAGCAGAACCAGCAGAACCAGCAGAACCAGCAGAACCAGTGAGGAGGATCCCAGTTCTTCTGTCTGAGCGTCGGCGGCTCATGATTCCTGAAAACACAAAAAGTTCTGGAGTCTGCTGGACTCACACTTTGGACTGACGGGTTCCGGGAGGTTCTGGCTGACGCTCCAGGACTTATTGATTAACCTTCCAGAACTTTTCAGAACGTCCCAGAATGTTCTGGATCGTTCTGAAACGTTTCCACCCGCCAGAGAAAGTCGCTGCAGCAGGTTTTCTGTTCCTTCGCTCGTCGCTGGAACAAAAACAGAAAATCAACTCGAAGCTTATCAGCTGCAGCCAGACGGTGGCTGAGCCTCCCATCAGCTCCGGGTCACACCCACAGAACCAGAACCAGAACCAGAACCAGACAGCAAAGCTGCAAGGAGCTTCTTTTCTGCGGCCCCGGGCCAGGAGCCACCAAGGTTAAAAACTTGGTCGTTAAACTGGAAGTTGTCAGATTTAAAGTCCAAAGCCCTTTTTATATTTTTAATAATATACAGATTTCATTTAAACAAAGGAAAAAAAATCACAAAAAATCAATTTTTGCATATTTGTTATGAAATTCCTCCGTCTTTGTAGTTTAAATTTGCCAGCAGGCTGATGTCAATGTTTCCTGTTTCGGGACGTGTCCTGGTGGGCCGGAGGGACAAACTGACACAGGAAGTGATTACAGAGAAAATGAAGGAAAAACTGCAAATGAGACCAAATGTGAAACATTTCTGCCTCCATAAATGTGATTAAAAGTGAAATAAGAAAAGCATCATATCTGATTCTCCTCTGCGCTAATGAAGCATCTTTGTTTTCAGATGTTTTCTTCTGAATTGAAATGTTTTCAAACACTTTGAAAACATTTAAAAGTTTTTAAGGAACTTTAAATCTAAACTTTCTTACATGTTAAGTTCCTTGAAATGTAAGAAACTTTCCCGATTGTCCTGCAGACTGCTGCGTCCACTGCCTGCTGGCCTGCCTGTTCTGTGAGCTGCTGTCCATGTGCTCGGCGCTGGGGGAGTGTCTGACCTGCGGCGTGGGCGGAGCCAGTTGCTGCGACGGCGCGGCGTGCTGCTGCTGCGTGGAGGCGGCCGGGGAGGCGGCGTGCCAGGCGGTGTTGGACTGCGGGATGCTGGAAAACTGCTGCGCGTCGTCTGACTGCCTGGAGGTCTGCTTGGAGTGCTGCGCCATCGTCTTCCCTTCGTAGGACGGCCAATCAGGGGAAGCCTGGATGATGATGTCACAGCAAAGGACAGAAACCCTTGGATTTGTTTGGTTGGTCTGAACGATCCGCATCCCGTTTGGATCTGGGATCAGCACAAAGGTTCTCCGACCGGAACATAGAAGGAGAAGCAAGGAGCCGACTGTAGCGACAAATATTTATTCTGAAAAATATGAATGAAAAATAAAGACACAGTTTTAAAACCTTGTTTGTCTAACGCCTTTCTCCAGTGGGCAGGTCGCCAGGTTGTCGCAGGGCATTGTTTTTATAAATAAAGTCTCTCTGGGGTCAAAGGTCAAAGAGCCAAATCTGATAAATTAGGTTAATTTTGTATTATTTGCATGTGATCATGTTAGCATGTTAGCATGTTAGCATGTTAGCATGCCATGTCAGAAACATCTGGAGCTGCAGCCAGATGTTGGTAGATTGATTCTGTTACAGTGAGAATTTATCGGTTTCCTCTGGATTATTGGGGGGTTCATGTGTGAGAAACAATTTGAGATGTTAATCTGACTTCTTGAAGGATTTGTGGTAATAAACCATCAGGTTATAAAAACTGATTCCTTCTGTCTTAGTGGAAAAATAGTTTGGACTTTTTTTAGTGACGTTCTCCAGGATTTTACTTGTGTCTCAGATTTACACAAAAACTACAAACTGATCACACAAACTCTTGTCTTATTTGAATAAAACCGTCTCTGATTACATCATGGTTGAAGTTCTAAGGCGGGGGCCCAAAGTGGCCCCTGAGGGCCGGCGTCCTGCATGTTTTACTTCTCTCCCTACTTACAACCTCCTCAGCTTGTCAATGTTCTCCTGAGGCCTCTAGTGATCCGTCATTGGATCCAGGTGTGTTAAACCAGGGAGAGACCAGAAACATGCCGGCCCTCGGGGGCCATTTTGGGCCCCGTTCTCAGGCCAACGATTGGCTGCGGTACATTCAGTGTTCTTCAGACGCTTCCTAGCCGTAAACTGTCTGCAGCTGCTGTGAACTCTTCGGTGACGTGTCTGCGTCAGAGACTGACGGGTCAGCAGGGCGGGGCGGGTGGGACAGGATGTGCACCCGGTACCAACAGGAAGTCTGTTTGTGGGAACAAAGGCCAGGACATTCAAACAGGAAACAGGAAACCACTGAGAAGACAGTGGCTCCTGACCTCTGACATCAGCGCAGAATCAAAGACAAACCTCCTGTTTTCCCCTCTGATTGTTAGGAGAGAAAAAAATCGATTTGAGTGATTAAACGTGAATCAGATTAACTGAAACACGTTCAGTGTCTCAGCCAGCAGGGAGCCCTCATGAACCCCGAACTGCAGGTCAACCAGAACTCACACCTCCAGAAACAAGACTGCTTTTCTCACCAGCTCCTGTCAGGTTCAAAGCGCCCCCTGCTGGACAACAACAGAACACAGAAGAACGGACCTTAAAAGGGAACAAAATGTTACTGTTAATGTATATTTGTTTTTTATTTTCTGCTTTACAATTATATGTTGTTGACATACTAACCTGTGAGCTGAAGCCAGTAAATTCCGGCTGAAACGTCTTTTGATAATGTGTTCAGCAGAGAGGTTATTAATTATTATTCTAAAAATACTCAAAACTCATCAAACAGATCTCTCTGCTTCCTTTATTTTTCAGATCTTATTTACTTTTTATTTGAAGTAGAAATTAAATCGTTTTGTCAAAGCATTTAAATCCTGTTTGCTCTGTTTCTCTGAATGACCACAATAAATATCCATGAAGCCGAATGTGAAGTGACGTCACACTGCTGTAATATTTACGGGATCCCACAGATGGCAGCATCTCCACTGGATTCAGAATATCTGTTGTGTTTATGTTGAAATGTTTCTGTCTTTTGAAATTTGATCAATGCCACATTATTTGCTGAGATTTAATTTTCCAAGGTTATGTTAAATTACCAAATAAATTTTTGTTTCCATTGAGAACAGACTTCAAATTCTGAAAACATCTGCTTCCTGAATTTTCTTCTTCCAGCTATTTTTGAACCTTTTGTTCTCATGGCTGCGTCAGAACAACATTTGAGCAATTTGCTCCAAAGATGGAAAACAATAAAAGTGTGAAAGCAGAAAGTAAGTCTGTATTTTCTGTTTTGAGATGCTTTCCTCATCATGCTGATGCTGAGACAAATATTAATAGTATATCTGTGACTCTGATATTGTTCTGAGAAAAAGCCCATCTGTTGTACATGGAGACAAAATAACTCACGTTTCTGTTTGAATATTTATTCTATATGAAAGGTAACAGAGTGTGAAACTCAATAGATTTAAAAAACAATCTTGGCTAAGATTATAAACAAACTACATGTAAACATCCTTAACATAAATGAAAACAGCATGAAAGACCAGAGAAACAGATTTCCCTTTGTGACCAATTCCAGGTGATTCCAGGTGATTCCAGGTGCAGTGAGGACGACCAGCAATGATGCTAACGCACAGCTAATAGCAGAGATGATTGTAGCTAGCTTCATTTTCAGTGGCTGAGATTAGAAACATGAACAGCAGAGAATGTCCCACACTTCCATCAATTTCCTTTGGTTGAGAATGTAGCAATAGTTAGCACTCTGAGCTAACAGCTAAAGCCAAAATTATGAGAGTTTGGAAACTGCTCAAAATATCAAAAAGTTTCTATTTACTGCTTGATTAAAATGTAACAGAATCATCGCGGCACAGCTCAACCGGCACTCCAGCTAGCTGTTAGCATGTCGTGACCATGTTAGCATGTCGTGACCATGTTAGCATGTAATCATCATGTTAGCTTGTTATCATGTTAGTGCATCTTTATCCACTGCCAGGCACAGGTCAGAATCAGAAACACTTAGACCTCCAGAGTCAATAAACTGACCAAAATAAATTCATAATAGATGATTTGTACTTGGAAAGCGTTTTATCAAGTCCAGAGGACCCAGACTGTCTGCAGGAGACTAACTGACCTATGAACCAGGACGAACTCCTGACAAATGGGTCAGGTAGCTTTCCCACAATGGAGGACTTCAACAAAACTGGCACTAATACATGAGCTTTCTTAAAAGATGCTAACATTGCAATGAGCCAACTCTGGAGTATCTGCCAGTCTGGAACCACAGGGTCCAGGTACCGGCCCGTGGTTTCCCTCCTGTAGGTTTTGAACTTTGTCTCCAGCAGGACATTGAAACACAGAAACAACCAGGAAGTAAACAATCTGGACCAGAAAAATTTCTCTTCTTATACATAAAATCTCCATAAAATCTTTCCAGCACACTGATTATAGATTTGTGTGAATTTACAGCTTTGTACAAGCAGGTGAGTAACACACCTGAGGGCTCACCTGCCGAACCCACCGACCTGCTGAAATCAGCCAATCAGATGACAGCTTGTTATTTAACCACCAGTCAGCTCTGGTGTTGATCCATCTTAAAGTGAACGTAAAGGTTACCGTGGCAACACTGTGAGGAAAACGTCACCATGGTTACACAGCAATGACTCGCAGCGGTTAGCATGAAGTGGTTACCATGGTTACGTTGTCTGTCTTTTGTAATCTGAATATGTTGGACATCACAGATTATAAATTGTTCTATCAATTTCTTTGATAAATCTTTGACCCGGCCCCCTCAGCCAATCAGAGACCAGCCTTTGGTGACATCATCAAAGGTCCTCCTCCATGCTGAAACTGCTCCGCCGGCTGCTGGTCTTCGAAGCGCCGCAGGACAGCAGCGGGTCGGACATCACAGCCCCGCCTCCGTCCTCCTCCATCAGAAGCCCCGCCCCCAGGTCGCTCAGCCCCGCCCCCAACTCCGCCGCCAGGTCCGTGGAGAAGACGGCAGACGCTTGGTGGGACTCGTCCAGGTCCATGAAGCTCAGCGACGGGTTGGGCAGCAGCGGGGACAAGAGCGACTGGGGGTCCACGGAGACGGAGGACGAGGAGACGCCATGAAGGCGAGCCTGGAGCTCCAACTCCTGTCACAAAACACAAATCACTTCAGCAAACACAGGACAGGACACACCCCTTAAGTAACAGGCCCCGCCCCTCACCTGTATGCGCAGCAGCAGCGAGCGGTTGGTGCTCTCCAGCCTCCGCTGCCTCTCCTCCATCTCTCTGGCTCTCTGCTGCTCTTTCTGCAGTTTGCGGATGTAGTCCACCGACGCCTTCAGGATGGTGCCTTTGTTCCACCTGGTTTCCCTGAACAGCCAATCGCAGAGCATGCCTCGTTAAGGCCATTAGCGGTGCCAATAGCTGTTAGCGTAGCATGGTTAGCATGAATACTGACGGGTCAGAGGACTTGGGGATCAGTGCTCCGAGCTCCTTAATGCGGTCGTTGATGTTGAAGCGCCGCCTCCTCTCGACTGAAACATAAAGGTCAGACAAGTTTAAGTCTGGATAAAGAGTTTCGGTTTTCACATGAAATCAGTCCAGACATGTTCCTCTGATGTGGAATCAGAGTCTGTATCGACTGAACCGCCTCTTCCTGTTGCAACAGGAAGTCCTGAGCTGTGATTTGCTGAGAGGTGCAGCACTACTCAGTACTCACTCAGGTTGTGGTTGTCCTTCTTCTGCCGCTCCTTCATCAGAGCTTTGGTCTCCACGTCTACAGACACAAGGAGAAGGAGGAGGAGGACCAGTCAGAGCTGATGAGCAGGAAAACAGGAGGGTTCTACTGCAGATCGGACCGGACCGGGTCTGCGTTACATTTGTCACATTTACCTGTTAGCTCCTGCTTGATGGCATGCAGGTCGGCCGGGCAGCTGTTGCTAACGGCGACGGTGGGCGTGGACATCCCTCCGTAGACATCCAGCATGTTCCCGGCTGCCGGCAGCTGCAACGGGCCAATCAGAGGATGAGAAACACGCCCTGCTGCAGGTAAACCTACACCTGGACGACCAGTTGGTTCCGACTCAGCCGACCCACTCGGGTCAGAGCTTTGACCCACTTTAACTCAGTCATTTTGACACAATGGAACCTTTGTCATTGTTTGTTTCTGGTACGGTTGTAAATCTGACGCACAGCTACATCTGCTCACGGCAGCAATGAATCGTCTTCTTTCAGTTCATTCCTGCTTCGGAATGATCTGATTGGACGCTGAGAAAAGCTGTTGCTGTTCAAGTTGTGCTAAAAGCAGTTAGCCTTTTGAAGCAATGCAACCCTAAAATAGCATCTCAATGCTAACGTACAGCAGCTAATGCTAACATCAGCACCGCAGTCCACATTTCTAAAGCGTCTTCATGAATGATCAGATGAATTTATTGGAAAACACTTTGCTCCAATCGGAAGGAAAATGATTAACACCTCAGTTGTTGAGATCAGATGGTTAGTCAATAATGTAGCTGCAAAAATGGCCACTGAATCGAAAATGTCGATGACTTTGTTTTTTTCTTCATTACAAACCATGAAATGAACTGGATTTTAATCGAGTCCCAGAACTAGTTTGATGCAAAAGGAGTTAACGGTTCCTGTTTGGAGAGAATCGGATCAACTGGTTACTGATCTAATCCCAGTTCCTGCTTCTGCCACAAGGGGGAGATGTTCCACCTAGAAAATCCTCCCGGTTCCACTCAGGACCATCTATCGGTTCTGGCTCAATCCAAATGGGTCTCAGCACCACTGGTTCTACTGGGACTCTGACCTGTGAACTGGTTCCACTGGTTTTACTGGTCACCTTCTGGCTGGATGAGAATCAGCCTTAGTCCTCCTGGTCTGTTTCCTGCCAGAACCAATTTGTTTTTAAAGGAAACCTCTGACAGACGGAGGTTCTGCTGACTGAAGCATTTTTGAAAACAAGCAGCACAAAACCTCCAAGATCAGCAGGAACAGCCAGAAAGCCGTGGATACTTGGTTAAACCAGGCCTGGAAAACCTGGAAAACCTCCTGGAAAACCCAGACAACATCCTGGAGGTTCTAGAGAACCATCTGGATCTGCAGCATCTGAAGGTCTGAAAACAAGACAAACTGCAACTTTTACCTCTGATTTAATCCTCCTCTTCTCATGATCCGGCAGCAACACCAAAATCCTCATGTTCTCCGCTTTCTCACACACACCCTAACACACACACACCCTAACACACACACACATTAACGACACACACACCGTGAGATGCAGCTCTTCCTCTTTCTGTTCAGACAACTGTTGAAAAATGGGGAAACATGTCCTTTAAGAAGAACAGAAAACTCCCACAACTTCATTATCTCCCTGACACACACACACACACACACACACACACAGAGACAGTGACGCTCCGCCCACTGAGAGGGGGAAGTGTGGAAAGCTGAAGTGAGACTGAGTCAGCGGCTGCACACTGTTGGTCCTCTGAAAGAAACAGCGAGCAGTCAGTCTGCCCCCTGCTGGCTGGCTGCAGAACAGGAAATTAGCCCCGCCCACTTCACGCTTAAAACAAATCACTGAGCAGTCGGACTGATCCAGAAGGTTCTGATTAAGCAGAACATCATGTGACAGAAATCAATGGTTGGATGGTTGGTTGGATGGATGGATGACCATGGTTGGATGCACTGCATGGATGGATGGTTGGATGGGTGGATGGATGGTTGAGCTGCAGGCCAGAGTCGATCAGAGTCAGAAGATCCTCGTTTAGACTCGACTCCAGGCTGATGATGTCATCAATGACTGTTTCCTCCATCTAAAGAAGAAGAAGAAGAAAAGATCAAGAAGAAAACTGGTTGGATGGTTGGTTGGATGGATGGATGAATGGTTGGATGGATGGATGGATGGGTGGATGGATGGTTGGTTGGTTGGTTGGATGGATGGATGGTTGGATGGGTGGATGGATGGTTGGATGGATGGTTGGTTGGGTGGATGGTTGGTTGGTTGGGTGGATGGATGGATGGTTGGTTGGTTGGTTGGGTGGATGGATGGTTGGATGGATGGATGGTTGGATGGATGGATGGTTGGATGGATGGATGGTTGGATGGATGGTTGGTTGGGTGGATGGTTGGTTGGTTGGGTGGATGGATGGTTGGTTGGTTGGTTGGGTGGATGGATGGTTGGATGGATGGATGGTTGGATGGATGGATGGTTGGATGGATGGATGGTTGGATGGATGGATGGTTGGATGGGTGGATGGATGGTTGGTTGGTTGGGTGGATGGTTGGATGGATGGTTGGATAAGAGCGGCAGCAGCAGCTCCGTCTCCAACAGGAAGTGGTTTTTCTGACTTCCTGCGGCCTGACTCAGATCCTCTGGAGGCGCCGACTCAGCAGCTGCTGCCAGACAGGAAGCAGTTGGAGCTGACGCTGCTTCCTGTCCGGCTGCTGGCCATCACAGGTCCAACTGCAAAACATGCTGCTGCCGACCCGGTTCCGGTTGTTACCTCCTGCTTTGGGCTGCTCTCATTGGACAGCGTGGCACCAGAGTCCTGCTGGGGGGAGGGGCTTGGCTGCAGCGCTGGCTGCTGATTGGCTGTCATGGTGTTGGACAGGTACTGGCGGACCTGCTGCCTCTGGGCCTGCTGGATGTGGTACCTGGTGGGGTTCTCCAGGTGAGTCTGAACCTGTTGGAAACATAGGGTCATTAGTGCCAGCCTCGGAAGCTGGGTTTTCCTGCTGGGCCGGACTGTACCTTCAGCACCTCCACGGGAACCTGGGCAGGTGTGCAGGGGGCGGAGTTAGCCAGGCTGATGGGAGAGGAGGACTCACTGCATCGCTGAGCCTCCCTCTGTTGCTGCGCCTCCTTCTGCTGCTCCTCCAGCGCCTGCTGCCGCATCAGCCCCTGACGCATCAGAACCCTGCAGGAGCAGAGCAGCAGGTGACCTGTGAGCGCCCCCTGCAGGACACTCAGAGAATAACAGGTACCAGGAAAAAAAATAGGTGCGGCTGCTCACCGGGATGACATCACCGACGGAAGAGATGAAGAAGATGATGAAGAGGGGGATGCTGCACAGGAGCTGAAAGGAGAGATATAATGAAGTTGTCATGGAAACCACTACACTGACTTTCCAGAAACTAGTCTGAACCTGGCCAAGAGGTAGTCGGTACCTGGACGATTTAACCTGTAAGGTGACTCACCTGATGCTGATTGGCTGGCTTTTGATCTGGTAGAAGATGTCACTGTCTTTGGGAATCAAACTGTCGACCTCGATGTCGGCCACAATCCCAGACTCCATCCTTAAACGCACACAAAAAAAATCAACCAATCAGAACCAGGACTCAATCGACCAATGAGCTGACAGAGTTAGCTTCATCATCTCATGAGATGTCCTGCAGACAGAGATTTGCAAACACTGGACTTCAGAAAAGAAGAGGGACATCTGGTAGCTGTCTAGTTTAACCATTTCCTGAGTGCAAAGGTGTTCTGGTTTTTATGCCGTTGTGGGTCCTATGGCAACCGGTCAGGTTTATGGGGTCATCTCTGCCCAATGAGGACGTGTTACTGACTATTCACAGGAAAACTGGAATTTCTGAATAATTTTGTATTTACAACAGGGGGATGCTTTAGAAAAACAGGGACGGTGTGAAAGCAGGGACATGTTGGTACAAAGGGGACATTTTTTATGTTAGCAGATTTTACATATGAAAAAAATTACGAGTTACTGATTAAAGATATTTTTAATTCTATTTTTCTTGCTACACCCACATCAGATTTAAGATGTCAGTCAGTTATTACAGTTAGAAAATAGAGACCATGCCCCAAACATGGTTGTAGTGATGGACTCAGACCTGAACTTTCAGAGCCACATTAAGACAGTTACAAAGTCGGCCTTCTATCACCTGAAGAACATTTCCAGGATTAAAGAACAAATGTCCCAGAAAGATTCATGTGTTTATCTTTAGTTGCATTGATTGCTGCAGCAGTGTCTTCACAGGTCTGACGAACAAATCAATGGTCTAGCACAGGGGTGGGCAACTCCAGGCCTGGAGGTCCGGTCTCCTGCAACCTATAGATGTATCTCTACTTCAACACACCTGAGTCAAATAATGAGGTCATTAGCATCTCTGGAGAACCCGACTGCACTTGGGAGGAGATTCAGCTGTTGGATTCAAGTGTGTTGGACCAGGGAGACTCTAAGAGTTGCAGGAAACCGGCCCTCGAGGACCAGGATTGCCCACCCCTGGTCTAGCTAGAGCTGATTCAGAATGCTGCTGCTGGAATTCTGACTAAAACCAGGAAGATAGAGCATACTACCCAGCTCTACGTCACCAAGTTGTGGGCGATGTAGTTTAAAGTAGACTTTAAACTTTAAACTACATCTACTTTAAAGTAGACTTTAAACTACTGCTGGCAGTTTATAAACCACTGAACCGTAATACATTAAAGAGCTACTGCTGTTGTTGTAGCCTTCCAAACCTCTCAGGTCTTCTGGTTATGGTTATGTTTCTGGTCTGCTCTGCATCCCCAGAATCAGAACCCAATGTGAAGAAGCAGCATTCAGCTTCTATGAACCACAAATCTGGACCAAACCTCCAGAAAACTACAAAACAGCTGAAACACTGAGTTCCTTTAAATAAAGGCTAAAATCCACCTGATTAGAGTTTGTTAACTAATAAACTCTGGATGACTGATCAACATATTTGATGTTGATTTTGATGATGGTGTTAGATTTTTATTGCTTGTTTCAATATTGGTTATAGCATTATGTTTTTATGATGGAAAGCTCTCTGAACTGCCATGTTGCTGAATTGTTTTATATAAATAAACTTGACTGTCCTGCTCAGGTGTTTCCCAGCTACAGTTTACATGTTTATCTACCCTTCATCTACTTTTGCTTTCTGTTCCCACGAAGCTTTATGTGTCTGAACAGATCCAGGCCTGCAGAGCAGTTGTGACTCATCACAACTTCACCTTCTCCCAACAAAATCCAGCTGTACCCAAAACAAGGTACCGAGCCGTTTCCCAGAACTGATCTGATCCGGCTCTGAATCCCAGTGAGGACAAACAGATTCATGGATCCAACAGCAGCGTGAGAGCAGAGGAGGACTGGCTTCCCTCAGTCTGAAGAGGAGGAGGGAGGAGGAAGGAGGAGATTCCTGACTGATGAGTCATCACTGAAGGTTCAGGGGTCAAAGGTAAAATAGAACACAACAACAATAACCTGCCATCATCATCTTCATCAGAGTGCAGATTCAGCATTCCACTCTGACAAATATTGACTTTACTGCAGCTTCTCTCCAGCTTGATCAGACCAAACTCCATTCAAAAATCACCACATTTAAGCTTCAAATCTAACTTTAATTTTCCTCCTCTGAGGTCCCCGCTCGTTTCACGGATCTATGCCAATACTATTCCAACAGAAATCACGATTATTACTGAGCCGAATTCATCCGAACCAACCGTTGTTCTGAATCAAGGTCTCAGTTTGCTTAAATAAGGCAGATATTTTATCCATAACTCCGATCACCTCAAAATTGACAGTTTTCTAGCCGGAGTGCGGGAACGAATAACGGGAAAACGCTTCCAGACTTACTGGACCAAGTTGAGAGTTTCAGCCGAGTCCAGGATCACGAACACGGTGTGCGGCTGAGGAACCGAGGCCTCCTGTTGGTTCGGCTCGGTTCGGCTCCAGTTCTGCTCTCCGGTCCGGACCTGATCCGAGCCGATGTCTGACATTTCTTCAGAGAGGCGCAGAGAGGGGCGAGGTGTTGCTGCGGGCGCCGGGATGAAATGAGGATCTGCAGCCGGGGATACAGAAGGAAGCAGCGGGGAGCAGAGACAGAGGATGAGGAAGAAATCTGGTGATGAAGTCTGACACCGAACCACACAGAGCTAAAACACACAGATCAGACAGGCACTATCTGCTGATCTAGAAACTCTGTTTCTTTTATTTGTTGGACTTCATTTGTTACACGTAAAATATTTCCCTTAAACATTAAGATTTCTCCCTAAATAAATACAACCACTACTGTTATTATTAAAGTCATATTCAGAAAATTAGAATATGCCTTCTGATGAGGCTCGTTTGTTAGACTATATTTTGAAAAAATAACCTTTAAGCAGTTATTAAACATAGTTTTCATTAAAAATCAATTTCTGCATTTAAAATATTTTATTAGTGGTTTAATATTTTGAATCTCGTGTTTTCATTAACTGTGCAAATAAATAAACAGAATTAACAGAAACAAAAGCTTTGAAACAACCATCTGGATAAGAAATAAATGCCAAATAAATTGGCCAAATAAAAACTAAACTAAATAAATAAAATGGCAAATCTGTTTTCATATCTTGTTTTAATTCAGTTTATCCCTTTATATAACAAGATGCAGCTTTTTTTTCATTCAACAAATTCAGTCTTTACAGGAGAGAAAAATCAAACGTGAAATAAATCTGATTTATAAAATGAACATTTTCCCGAGGAGCACAATGTTGACTTTTATATTTTATTGTCATTATAAAACTGTGTTGAAAAATAAATATATTGCTATTTTGATTTATGCAACATTACCTGAGATTTCATTTAATTTTACAAAAAAATATTTTTGCATCAAATCTGAATCTTTTTTCTAGTTGTTGTGTTTCTATGTTTCAAGGGGCGGGCTCAATGGCCGGCGCTGAACTCTGTTCAATCAATCAGCTTCTTCTTTCTCTGCCAACAGCCAACAGAATAGCGCAGGAGTTTCCTGGCAGCCAATCAGCTTCTCCACTGAAGCTCACAGACCGCCATGTTTGTTTTTGTCAAAGATGTTACGAAAAGAGGCGGAAAGGCGGTGGTGGTGTTGTTGGGATGGGGGGCGGGTAAGGGAGAGTTTGTGACGGGGGATTCCCAGGTAACGTCATCCTCCTCGACCCTGATTGGCTCAACTGAGCCGGATCACGCTCTGCCCAATCAGGAGAGTTCAAACAAAGATAAGGCGAACATTGTGACGTCATCACACAGCTGATTCAGAGTAAGAGCCGCTGATGACAATTTTTGATCTGTAAATCAGTAAAACATAGAACTGTGGGTCCGCTGTGTTCAATTAGAGCAGAACGTTCTACGTTCAGGCCCCGTAAAAAGCGTCTGGATCATCTGGAGGAGAACGTTCCCGCGACTGATTCAAACAGTTCCTGCTGTAATTTAGGGTAAACTGGTGGAGAGGCGAGCACCTGCCGGAGTTGCTTTTAGCTGCAGATTTCTTTTTAAAATGACCTGAATAATTAAATCTGTTCCTGAAAACATCACAGGAAGAGATTCCTCAGAATGAAAACGTGACGCCGCCAGGTGGCGCCGTCGCTTCTCCCAGGAAGAGCAGACAACTGAAACCCGTTAAGCCATTTCATCACTTTTATTTTTTCATTACAACCTCATTTACTTTATTTTACAGAGGTGCATGATGGGAAATAGGCAGCGACAGCATGGAAGGCAGTGGCCAGCCACTAACCAAAAACCATCAATCAATCAATCAATCAATCAATCAATCAATCAATCAATTAATGTGACAATTACAAGACATTTAAAATTTAGCAAGACAACATAAGCTTGATATAAAGACAGCAAATACAGCTGCTGTTGTTGTCATGGTAACAGGGATCCAGACAGGTGTGATTGCCATGGTAACATGGACTTGCAAACCCCCCTGGTCGTTACCACGGCAACTTGTCAGGAAATGAACAGAACAGATGGGTGGGGGGATTATTGACTGAAAATAAAGTTAACTGAGCTTTGACTGAAACAGACTGGAAATACCTTGATGGAACCAGTTAGAACTGGTTTTAACTGGTTTTACCCTCACCATGACTGTTATTCACATACATAACCAGTTAAAACTGGCTGTAACCAGTTAGTCAAATATAACTAACTGTGAGAAACTATCCTTTACCAGTTCTAACAGGTTAATCAAGGCCTAGCTAGAGATACTTAACTAGTTGTTCAAATTTGTCAGGATTTGGAATTAAACATTGATTAGACTAGACCAGTGCTTCTCAATTCCGGTCCTCAGCCCCCCCACCCCCCTCCCCCCGCCCTGCATGTTTTCGGTGCTTCTCTGCTGCTCCACACCTGGAATTGAATCTATAGTGATTAACAGGCTTCTGCAGCACTTGATGTCTGCAGAACAGGCAATAGGGGAACATCTAAAACATGCGGGGTGCTGAGGACTGGAATTGAGAAGCACTGGACTAGACCAATGTGTCAATAACAATCTGGGCCAGTCAAACCGGTGAGCAGAAATCAACAAAACCTATAGCAATCAAAACCAAAGAATGAGTGAAAACCTATAAGAACCAGTTACAACCAGCATGAACTGGTCAAAACTGGTAAGAACCAGCTAGAATTTTTACTGCAAAATGACTAAAACTGGCAGGAACTGGTGAAAACCTGCAAGACCCAGTTGGAACCAGTTAAAGTTGTAACACCAGTCAGAACCAGCTACAACCGGTTTGAATTGGTCATTACCCACACAAACTAGTTAGAAACAGTAATAAAAGAGCCAGTTAGAAGCCATTAAAAATGGCAAGAAATAGTGAAAATCTTTGAGAACCAGTAAGAACCAGTTACAACTGGTTGAAATTGGTCCAAACCTGTAAGAACTAGTTGAGAATAGGCAAAGATAATCCTGTAAGAACCAGCTACAAGCAGTTAAAACTGGAGACGAGTGAAAATTTATGAGAACTACTTAAAAATGCCAGCACCAGTCAAAACCTTTTAGAACCGGTTCAAATTGGTCAAAACCAGTGAGAACCAGTGGACATCAGTCAATCTAATTACACCGATTTAGAAGCAATAAGATTTATCCCAAACCAGTGGGATCCATTGAGAACCAGTTAGAACTCTGCTAACAGGAAGTCTTCAGAAACGGAACAAAGCAGATCAATTGAAACAAATATGCTAACAGGCACAGAAAGACCTGGTGGCCATTTCCTTCCATCCTCACTGCTCCACATGCTAAACACACGCTAACAAATGGTGACTGCCAAACAACCAATCAGAAAGCCAGAAATCCAGAACCTAAAGCAAGAACCTGTCCTGTTCTGATGTGTTAGCATAGCTTAGCACAGTCACTGGAAGCAGAAGAAAACTGCTAACATCAAAGACCAGGAACGTTCAGTCAGCAGGTAGCGCAGTGACAACCATAACCACAAGAACATGGGGAACCTTCTTTGGGGATTCTTCTTGTTCATCATAGCAGCGGCCATGTTTATCTCTACAGACTGAAGCCTCAAACAGCATGTCAGGGGTTCTATTGGCCTCTGAAGAGACTGAGGACATAAAAATCTACTCAACTTTGATGGTTCCAGGAACCGGCCTTTAGAAACCAGAGAAGAGGAGGTACAGGTGTGGCTGTGCAAACAGGAAGGATTCAGGCTTCAGACATTTGGGATATGGAAGATGAGGCAAATCATGAACCTGGATGTTTCAAAAGTGTTTTTTTTTCTGTTGCTTCCACTTTCAGAATGTAAACTGGAGCCCAAGGTGCTCCAGGTGCTCCAGGTCCCTCAGGTGATCCACCTGATCTAACAAGTTCCCTCAGCTTCCACTGCAGCATCCAGCATTACTAACACGTCAGATCTCTCTTTCAGTCTTACCAGTCTGAACTTTCTGTTACTCCGATTGGAGGACCTTTAACCTTTACATAGTCACATGAGCATTAGGTCAAAGTAATAAATTATATTTACAAACGTTTCTCCATTAAGCAGTATGAACACAGCCAGACTTACAGACACAGAGAACCCAAAGCAAGAATCCACTGGGAACCCAATGGGAACCAACTGGGAACCCACTGGGAACCTAGAGAGCATCTGTGGTTCAAAGCTTGAGAACAACAAGAATATTTAGAAGATTTTACATTTCAAAACACTTTCTGGAAAACAAGTGAAAAAGAGACAAAAAGAGAGAGAGATGGAACCAGAACCAGTCCAAACAGAGTCGGATCCATCTAAACGCTGGAGTAATCTTCAACAAGTCAGAGACTCTGTTGAGTCTGTGGAGAACTTCCAGAGATAAGACATTCCAAACCCACCACCATCATCATCATCATCATCATCATCACCATCATCACCACCATCTTCACCATCATCATCATCATCACCATCATCATCATCATCATCACCATCATCATCATCATCACCATCATCATCATCACCATCATCATCATCATCACCATCATCATCACCATCTTCACCATCATCACCATCATCATCATCATCACCATCATCATCATCATCATCATCACCATCACCATCATCATCATCATCATCACCATCACCATCATCATCATCATCACCATCATCATCATCATCACCATCATCATCACCATCTTCACCATCATCACCATCATCATCATCATCACCATCATCATCATATTCACCATCATCACCATCATCATCACCATCATCATCATCATCATCATCATCATCATCACCATCATCATCATCATCACCATCATCACCACCATCTTCACCATCATCACCATCATCATCATCATCACCATCATCATCATCATCATCACCATCATCATCATCATCACCATCATCATCACCATCATCATCATCATCACCATCATCATCATCATCATCATCATCATCATCATCACCATCATCATCATCATCACCATCATCATCATCATCACCATCATCATCACCAACATCATCATCATCATCACCATCATCATCACCATCTTCACCATCATCACCATCATCATCATCATCACCATCACCATCACCATCATCATCACCATCATCATCATCATCATCATCATCATCACCATCATCATCATCATCACCATCATCATCATCATCACCATCACCATCATCATCATCATCATCACCATCATCATCATCATCACCATCATCATCACCATCATCATCATCATCACCATCATCACCATCATCATCACCACCATCTTCACCATCATCACCATCATCATCATCATCACCATCATCATCATCATCACCATCATCACCATCATCATCACCACCATCTTCACCATCATCACCATCATCATCATCATCACCATCATCATCACCATCATCATCATCATCACCATCATCATCATCATCACCATCATCACCATCATCATCACCATCATCATCATCATCATCACCATCATCATCACCATCATCATCACCATCATCATCATCATCACCATCATCATCATCATCACCATCATCATCACCATCATCATCATCATCATCATCATCATCATCATCACCATCATCATCACCATCATCATCATCATCACCATCATCATCACCATCATCATCATCATCACCATCATCATCATCATCACCATCATCACCATCATCATCACCATCTTCACCATCATCACCATCATCACCATCATCATCATCATCACCATCATCATCATCATCACCATCACCATCATCATCACCATCATCATCATCATCATCATCATCATCCTCGTTATCATTTTTCCTCCATCAGTTTCTTCTTCTGTCAGGAAATGTCCAAATACTGAAACCTGCCAGTGGATACTAATCTCTGCTCTGATTGGTCAGTACTCCTGCCAATCAGCTGCTCCAACAGACTGGAGATGACATCATGTCTTACATCATCACTCTGATCATTAAAAAGCGAAATGAAACAAAATTTTTATAAAATCACATCAAAAGTTGAAATTTCCATCATTTGTAAATATTTTCTCCAACTCATAAAACTCCGTTTTTAAATTAGCTTTCATCTCCAACATTAAATATTAAACAGTTCCACGTTTTATTTGTCATTTTTTGGAATCGTTTCAGACGGAAGAAAAAAAAAAGTAAATCAGAGATTTGCTGTAAACAAATAGAAATATATTCACACAGAGAACGGAAACCCTGCTGTACCCAACCTCACCAGCAGGGGGAGAGGATGCTTGTTAATGTAGATCACCTCCACGGTTCCGGTTCTGCAGAACCACCTGCCGGTCCAGCGGGACGGATTGGTTTTATCCTGTAAGCTGGAGGGATCTGTGGTTCTGGTAGGGTTCTGGTTCCCTGCTGTTTGTGAAGAACCTGGGCGGGATGTTGGACCAGACCTGCAGATCTTCGGATCCTCCGGAATGTGAGATAGAACCTGCTGAGCAGAACTCTGGGCCCGGTTTGTGCTGTTTGGGTTGGTACTGCAGGAAGTTCTGTGAAAGTGTGAAAACTTTCTGGGATGAGACTGGACCAGACCGGACCGGTCTCACTGGCATGACCTTCTGTGACCCAGTTCTCCCAGGATCCGATCCAGTCTGGATCCGGACCTTCAGCAGAAAGTCATACAGAACAGGGAGGAAGAGGAGCAGCTTCCTCTGGAGAGGAAGATCCGGGTCGGATCCGGACACTCCGGAGCGGACTGTTCTGTGTGCTTCATGGTTCCGGTTCTCCAGGTCGGGTCCGGAGAACCGCAGAACGTCACTGGCTCATCTGGGAATGATTCTGATCCTGATGTGTTGCTTTTCTGTACTATGCTGCCCAGAACCAGAAGCAGAACAAGATGTGGTCCGGATCAGAACCAGAACCGGTCCAGATCAGTTCTGGTTCCTGCGGTTCTAGTGATTTTGATCTAATCTTAATTTGTAGCATCAGATTCATGTTTCTGGATTGGCTGCTGGTTGGTTTGTGCTCAGGTTGTTCTGAAAGGTTCTAGATTTGTTCTGGTTCTGACCTTCACCTTTTGGTTCTGTAAAAATAATGTGTTTATTAGTTCCAGATTATTTCTGATTTATTTTGGATGAAATATGAATTATCTAGAGATTTCTCCTGTTTTGTTTCTGGGTTTGTAGTAGGTTAGTTTTGGGTAAATTCTAGAATATTTCTGTTTGTTCTGGTTGACCTGGTCTGTTTGGGAACTTAATGCTGGATTAACTCTGGTTTGGTTCTGGATTAACTCTGGTTTGGTTCTGGATTAACTCTGGTTTGGTTCTGGATTAACTCTGGTTTGGTTCTGGATTAACTCTGGTTTGGTTCTGGCTGTGTTTTTTCTTCGATCCGACCAGGACAGGTTTTCCAGATTCAGCCTCATCTTCGTCTTCATCAGGTGTTCTCTCCTTCATCAAGCTCCTCCCCTTCCTCCTCCACGCTCTCCACGATTGGCAGATGGATGAGAGGCTCCTCCCCCCTGCCGGCCCTGGACAGGACGTCCATCCACCTGCGCTGTAGCTCCTCCCCCTCTGCGCTGAAGTAGAGAGTCAGGTGACTCTGGGAGATCTTGAATGCGTGGCGTCGCTCCAGGCGGTCACTTGACTCAGGCGGCGAAACCTCGAAGCCAATCAGAGGGATGCTGCGCTGCGCCTTCACATCCTGCGGAGAACAACCATACGCCTCATTATGCTGACTCTTTCCCAGGTGCATTGTGGGTATTTACTATTCACTTAGAAACGGCGTATGTCTCTGTTTCCTGATTGGCTCAAGTCCACCTGGCTGCAGCAACAGGAAGTGGCGGGACGGACCGCTGTCAGTCTCGGACCTTACATGGAAATGGGACCTCCTTAGTAGAATCTTTTTGGGCCTGATACTGCCTCTAGTGGCGTGGGGGTGGTAGCACAACTAATATAATTACATTAATAAATCAGAAAACCACAAAGTCTTTATTATTTGCTATTAATACCGGCATTACTGGAACCATTAAAGATAAATTATAAAATATTTTTTAATTTTCTTAATGATGTGGAGCTAATTAAATGACATAAAGAAGACCTTTATACATTATGAATAATATGTATATATCTCCATCTGTTATAGGAGGAATAAAAGAAATAAGCAGACATGAAAAGCAACATGATGAACTATAATAAAAACCATTTACAATGTATACATAAGAAACATAATTGGGCTAAAGTCAACAACGAGGATGTGCTGTGGTGGCACAGGGGTTCAGCACAACCCACATAAGGAGGCCTCAGTCCTCGACGCGGCCGTCGCAGGTTTGATTCCCGGTCTGGGAACCTTTGCTGCACGTCTTCCCCTTTCTCCCATTACTCACTTTCCTGTCAATTAACTATCAAATAAAGGCCACTAGAGCCAATAAAACCTTTAAGAAAAAAAAGTCAATAACGAACAAATTAATTAGGTTCACAGAAGATTAACAACCCAGGTCGATACAACCAGGATCGCTAAACTTTTATGGTCCCATATGTTATTCTGACAGATTTTTTTGTTGGTAGATTCTTATATAGAAGAAAAAATAAGATGGAACTATTTACTCTATTGAAGTGGAAATTTCCCTTTGACTCTAAAACTACAAAATAAAACACATTCATAGATTCACAATATCAACAATTTGTGCATCAAGTAAAATACTTTACATGCTACATGTAAATGTTATTTAGTTTTGTTAAGAATAATTATTGCACTTTTAATAAATGACTTGTGATCGATGTCCTCAGGTACCAGAGGGAAACGGTATCGCCTCCATGAGCTCAGAGGATCAAACTGATGAAAAACAAGATGGATGCTCTCTGCTCAAATGTCCCTTCAGTCTCCCATGTTCTTACAGCAAACAGTTGAGACAGAGTCGTTTTACCTGCCATTCAAAGTATTAAAAGTTTGTCTGCTGTTCTGCAGCTCCTGTGACCAAACCAGTCAAGGAGATGAAAAGTTAAAACATTCAACATTGTCTTGTACAAAACCTCTAGTTGGGTGACCCCAAGACCCCAGTGATCCTCTGAAAACATTTCATACAAACACAGTCAGTGTTTTCAGTAAAGTTGAGCTGACTGTCCAGGAATAACCTGAGATATTTAAAATTTGTCAACCTGTTGATGAGTTTCAACAGGTTGACCTTCGACAGAAACTAGAACCACTTTGAGGTCTTGTTTATGTCATTTAATTAATTCTACATCCTTAAGAAAATGAAAAATTTATAAATAATAAAGACTTTGTGGTTTTCTGATTTATTAATGTAATTATATTACATGGTCCCATTTTAATGGTCCCATTTCCATGTAAGGGTCCGTCCCGCCCCTTCCTGTTTGCTGCAGGGAGGTTCTTCTCGACTGGTTGGATTAAAGTAGTCCAGGTCTGTGCTGACTGTAGTACCCGCAGCCTCCTGTAGGGGCCCAGGTGGTGGCGTCTCACCTGCGGAGCGCCGTAGATGTAGAGCACCAGCGGCTCGTTCTCCGGAATCACGAACCACGCCTTCTGCCAGCCACGCCCCGCGCCCTTCTCCATGTGGTGAAGAAAACTACAAATCACACTGTTCTCTGCGGCCAGCGAGGCCTGTTTCTATGGTAACAGAGGGGAGAGGTCAGTCAGGCGGAGCATGCGTTGGACTGTGGTGATGTCACAGTGATGTCACGCGTACCTCCAGGATGGAGCGCCTCCTCTGGCTGCTGCTGCTTATCGCCCCCGGTGACGGCGACGCCCCCACCAGCGTCACGTAGCAATCCACGCAGACTCGGTTGGTCCGGTTGTTGTCGTACGACAAGCGAGCGCGAAACTCCGAGCATTTGCCACAAACCACCTGGAAGACGGAGGACAGACGGTGAGAGAAGGAGGCGGAGACAGAGCCGGGCGGCGGCGGCGGCCGGGGACGTACGTGTCCGCAGGCTTTGCAGTGGTGGCGTCTCTTGGTGATGGAGTTGAACGGCTCCTGGCACTTCATGCACAGAGTCACTTCCTTCTCCCGGATCGGAGTCGGCGCTCGTTTTCCCAACTCCACGCAACTCTGAGGTAACGCAAAACGAGTCGTTAGCGTTTCTACGCCCCGCAGTACCACAGCGGAGCACCAGGGGCGCTGTTACCGGGGAGTGGGGCGGCGTGGACTCGTCGTCTCGCAGAGAACAGGTGAGGTGTCTGAAGCTCTCCATGGTCTGCTCATGGCGCTGGATGGTGGCCTGGATGGCCTACATGAAACATGCAAGACTATTTCAATAAGGTTCTAAAAGTTTACTTAAAAATGTAAAAGTTTTTAAGTAAGGGTTATTGTTGTAACCCTATATAGGTTTGATTTTTAAAAGTTCAATTAAAAATGCTTATTTTAATAGCAACATAAAAAGGTTATTCTTGTAACATTGCAAAAGTTTATTTTAAGAATACAAAAGTTACCTGCAGCTTCCTGTAGGTGGTGGTTGTTTTCACAGAGTTGTAAAAGTTAAATTAAATATGCAAAAATATTCATTTTTATAGTGTTGTAAAAAGTTATTTTGTTAAAGTTTTTCTGATTTACTTTGTTAACGTTGTAAATGTTCTGGCCAAAATGTGGATGTTACACAACTCTGTTCATGTTCGATTTTCTTCCAGCTTTAATTTTCTGACGTTCTCAGTGACTGACGGACCGTTTGGGACATTTTGGGGATTTGTTTTTCTCTGTTTTCACCTTTTACTACCAGAAAGACAAAATCCAGAAACTTGTTTTGTTCCTGAAAGCTTTAGGTTTCAGAACCGGCTGATGTTTGTGACTGGATCGGCCACCACCAGAAGAACCTTTAGTGTTCAGGAAGAGCGGGAACACACCTGGATCCAGTCCTTCTTCTCTTCCTCCGTTCTGCAGAAACACAAACACACAGCGACCCTCAGAGGAACCGCTGCGGTTCTGAACCGCTCGCTGCGGTTCTGAAGCGGTTCTACCTCCCAGGTCTGGGCAGGTCCACCTACCTGGCCTGCAGCTCCAGAGATCTCTGTTTTCCAGACACCAGGAAGGTTCTGCTGGGAACAGTGACGCTGCTGGTCTCCTTAAGCTGTGGACACACACACTCTGTTAGTTCAACCAGAACCAGAACCAGGGAGGTTCAAAGTGTGGTTTGTGGGCCATTAGTGTCTCACCTCCATGCCGTCCACGTCGATGCGAGCGCGGACGCTGTACTTCTGACCAATCAGGCGCAGCTTGGGGACGCAGTACAGCAGCCGGTCGTTGAACTGAAGAGAAACAAGGGAGCTGTTAGAACCTCGGCACCGGACCGGCTAGGGGTCCAACAGAACCAGCCCATACCAGGATCAAGTATCGGTCCTGTGTGGTTCCGTTCTTATTGGACAGCTTGAGGATGTGTCCCTCCTTGATGAGTTCATTGGTCGGGTTGACGATGTCTTCCTCTCCACCCAGAAGCTCATAAACCTTCAGCAGTTTCCTCATTCGCTCCTGAAAAACAGACAAGAACCGGAGAACCACTGGGTCCATCTGGGCTCACCAGAACGCTACAGAACCCACTGAACATTAAACACCAGAACCCTGAATAAACAGTTTGAAAGGACCAGAAGCCGCAGAAAGAACTGTTTGCTGTCTAACTGCAGGAGGACGATGTTTCCCATCAGCCTCGGCGGCTGTGAGTTCCCAGCTTTTCTCGCCGCCTCTGTTTCACCTCAGCGCTAAACGCAGCCTGAACGTCATGGCTCCACCTGCAGCCGGAACCAAATGTCCTCCAGGCTTCACTGCCCGAGCTTCTGGGAGATCCAGAAATTATTTCATCAGCGTTAAAATTCATCCTGGACAAACAAATTTGTCTGCATAAAGTTTTTATTATTTCCTGAAGAAACCAGAATCCTTCAGATCCCTAAGATCACGGCTCTGAGTCAAACCAACCTTTGGGCAATCCGTTCCCCTCACCTATAGAGGAGAAAGACCACGAGCCATTTCTCCTGCTAGCGCTAAGCTAGCACATTAGCTGTGGGTTTATTTACCCAGAATGCCCTGCACTGTAGTCCACTTCCTGCTTTTGGAGCGGTCTCCAGTCTGCTTGGCGTTCACATGCATTCAGACCAAACCGGAGTTCAGACCAGAGGTCAGAGGTCACTTAGCATTCACACCTTGGAATTCAACCGAACCGGACGTCTAGACAAACTGATTGGATTGGTGGGAACAGACCTTTAACCACTCCTGGTTCTGTCCTAGTTCTCCATGAGACATGAAGACATTTCAGGAAAAACTTCATCTGCTTGTTGCCCCTCAGAGGCCAACGTGGTGATGGACTCGGCTCCCAACATGCAGGGTTTGAAGGCTGGGTTGAGGAAGTCCCCAAGGTTCTCCTTCCTCCACAACAGTTCAGAACCAGTCCAGGTCTGCAGTCCCCCCACACCAAGCAGGCTGGGATGGTTCTCCAGTCCAAAGTCTTTTCATCCCTGAGTCTAACTTCAGGAGCCGCAGAAGGCCGAGTCCCTATGATCACCTAATACCCGCCGACTGGTTCAGGATCTGAACATGTCCTGTTCTGATTCCAGGCTCCGGGTTCATTCTCAGTTCTCAATCTGACAGGAAGTTCTAGTTCTGTCCCATCCGGTCTTACCATCTTGCTAATGGCGGCATTGGAGTGTTCTGCGGCCGTGGCGATCAGCTCCAGAGACTCTGCAGAGACACACAGACAAACACATGAGACGTTCCAGGACATCCGGTGTGTTCGGCTTCCTGCTGTGGTTCCGTTGAGTGTTTGGTGTCGTACTCTGGGCGTCCTGGTGGTCCGGGGCGTCCTCCGGGAGGCGGTTCAGGTAATCCTTGAGCAGCAGTTCGTAGCGGGGTATCCTCTGCACCGGCTCCAGCATGTGGTGCTGCAGCGTCAGGTTCCCGCAGCGCTCCTCCCTCTGCCAGACACAACAACTGGCATGAGGCAGGACCGGCCCAGGTCCTGGTCCCACCTGGTCCTGGAACCTACCTGGATCTCCTGGATGATGGCCTTGAATGGAGCAGACCTCTCCATCCAGATGTTCACCAGCTCCATGGCTCGATCAAAATTCTTCACATACTCTCCGTACATCTTAAGGAAGGGAGCCAGCTTCTGCAGGATGTCACCGATCCGCGAGTTGGAGTCCCTGCAGGCGGAACCAGAACCAGTGCGGAACCTCAGTGCTCATCCATTCACCTTTATGCAGATGATACAATTCGTCCCATCCAGCAACTTTTCAGTAACATCCTGAAATCTTTGAAATTTCTATTGACTTCCAAAAACCAAATGTAGAAAAAGTCATTCATAATCACTGTCTGTATTTCCATTACTACTGTGAGCAAATTACAGTGTTCCTATTAAACTAAAACAGCACAGCGGCATCATGTGCCCTCGCAGCTCATCGCCGCTCCGGCCTATAGGCCACTGCGGGGGTCCAGGCACCACCGCCGACTCGCCACCGCAGAAGCTCTCGTGCAGTTTCCCCCCCGTCCACCAGGTGATACACATGAATGCGTTCGGCAGGGTGTTCGGTGCATGTGTAAATAATTGAACCTTGATTTTTCATGGCGTATAGTCAAAGTTTGACACTAAGCCACGCCCATATGCTTTGATGTATGAGAAGTCCTTGGATAAGTGATATCATCATTTGACCACAGAGTATTTTAGGTCAACCCGATGATGATCGATCACTGAAAGTTTGGTTCCTCTGAGAGTTTTAGTGTAGGAGTTATAACTGTTTTGTGTTTCATGGCGAGTAGGTGAACTTTGACCCCTGCTAACCCCCCTGCAGCATGCTGAAAAACTCACCGTTTTGATAACTTTGAATCGCCCATGCCTTCTGATCAGACTCACCAAGTTTGAAGCTGATCAATCAAAATCCCTAGGAGGAGTTTGATCAAATACCAATGCTGTAAACGGCTAAAATGGGGTCAAAATGGGACCTTCAATCCAAAATGGCCGACTTCCTATGATACTTGGACTATGACATTAATTGTAAATTCTGAGCATCTTGGTGAGCTCTACAACTGTACCAAATTTCATGTCTCTACGATGAAGTAAGGGAATAGCAAAGGGTCTTTTGAAAATTGCTAGGTGGCGCCGTTGAGCCATTTTTTTTGTTTTTTCTTTTTTTTTTTTGCAATTTTTGCGTCGACTCTAAAATACAAAGTTTTTAAACAGGCTTGATGTGTCCGCCAAGTTTGGTGAATTTTTGAATATGATAAAGCCCCCAGAAGGGCCCCCAAAGAGAAACGGTATGAAAGCAATAGGCCTTTGTGGCGCTTTGCTGCTCGGGTCTAATTAAAATCACTCATAAATAAGTTTGTTTATGTGATAAATCAATAAAAATCCTGGCAGTAATTGATGTAAACATTAGATTTATTCATAACTCAGAGTCAGCGCTCATCATCTGTCAGCCAATCAGAGGAGACGCTGGTGTCTGATTCAAGCCCCGCCTACTCGGCTACATCTGTGGAGTTTAGGGGAAACTGTAGTCAGCCATTTCCCAGAACACTTATGGATTCAAACCTTTTAATCAACGAAGATGCAGAAAGACGCTGGAGGAGCCAGAGAAAACAACCCATCATCCTCTGACCACTTCCTGTCGTCTTCTTCAGCGTTTCTGCCAGTAGCAACACCGGGCTGCTGATCGCGTGACTCATGATGTCAATAAAATGTTTCCATGTAGATTTGTGAAATGCATCAATATCTGTTGGAAAACACACCTCAACCCAGCTCAACAATATTTGATAAAAATAATTTGATTTTTTTGGATCAAAATTGCCATATTTCCATTTATTTTTACAATTTCAATTTGTGCAATTTTATGCAAAATGGAAATGCAGCCAGTGAAGCTAACGTTGTTTTTCACTATAAAGTTCAATCTTTGCTCCCCGCCCTTTCGCTAAAGTAACTGATTATTTGTTTTGAATGACTGACCTGGTTAAATGAAGGTTAAATGAAGGTTAAATGAAGGTCAAACACGCTCACCACTCCTCCATGCGTTTCTGCAGCGCCGGCAGCAGGAACTGCTGGTGGAAGCAGTAGATGGAGCAAATGTTGGAGAAGATTCCCTGAACCACGTCGCAGGGGAACGAGGAGCGGCAGCGCGCCTCCTCCAGCAGGCGGGCGCAGAACACCTGCAGGACAGGCAGCCAATCAAAGCCTTTGGGCGGGGCCTCCTCGCTAGGGGTGGAGCCTTCTGGCCTGCTGTTGGCCGCAGTACTCACCTGGTCCAGTAGGTGGAGCTTGGACACGTAGGCGGTCTCGGTGAGGAGAAGCTCATTGGCGATGTTGAAAACCCGCTGATGGACGGATAGCTGGACACAAACAGAACCAGTGAGACCGTTTGTGGTTCTGATCCGTCTCAGGAGTTACAGAACCAGGACCGGTCACACAGAACCAGGGGATTCTGATCAGGTTGTGGATTTATCAGTCTCATAATCTGTAGAAAATCCTCTGCCTTCTAATTCTAACTAGAAACAACCAATCAGAGCCGGGAGGCGGGTCTAAGTGTTGTCAATCACCCTTTCATCCCCCCCCTTGCTCTGCTACACTTTCTAGCATCACCTGCTATGAATCCTAGCTAGTATCATAGCCACCAATGACGACTGATGAACGCTTTCCTGTTGTTTCTCTGCCATTAGAACATCTGGCAGCCAGTACATGAGGGTGATTGACAGCATTAAGACCTGCATCTGGATGTGATTGGTTGTTGTGCAGCACAGGGAGGCGGAGTTACAGACTGCATCTTTAAACCTGAGCGTGTTTTTCACAGTGGCTGCAGCGTCTGACCGACCTGCTCTCTGATTGGTTGGTTTGTGTCTCACCTCCACAGATTCCTGCCGGTCCGGTTTGGGCGGGGCCAAAACCAGAGTTAGCTCCGCCTCTTCCTCCAGGTCGCTGTCCCCTTCCTCAGAGAAATCCCTCCTCCTCGCCCCCCCCCGGGGCTCCTCCCCCTCCCCGGGGGTGGACGAGGAGCTGGAGAGGCGGGGCATCAGGGCGGGGCTGCAGGGATAGGCCACGCCCACATCGTCAACGCCAGCGAAGCAGAGCTCCTCGCTATGCGACGGCGAGCTGATGCTGTCAATGCCGCTGTCCCGATTGGCCAACTTCCCGTCCGTCTGCGAGGAGGGGAGGGACAGGCGCTCGGAGGGCAGCTCTGATTGGTCTGGAGGCTGTGGGGGCTGCTGCTCCTCCGTTTCCACGGTAACCACCTCATCCTCCAGCAGTTTCTCTGAGGCGCTGTAGCCCGACTCCATGGACAGACGTTTGTGACGGACGTCGTCCCGACAGGCAGCCGCAAGCTCTTCATCCTCCTCCTCATCGTCTTCATCTTCATCACATAGCTCAGCCCCTTGTGTGACGTCATCCTGCTCTGTGAGGTCACTGGGTGGCTCCGCCCCCCCGGCTTGGGGGGGGGCAGGCAAGACAGAGGATGGAGGTGATGAAGATCGGGGAGAGGGAGGGTCCAATGGGCGGGGGCACAGCGCCCCCCCGGTGATGTCCGGCACCACGATGATCTGCTCGCTGCAACATAAACAACCAATCAGCAACCAGGAGCAGTAATGACATCACTCCCCCTCCGACCAATCACAACACACCGCTCAAACTTCTCGATGAGCGACAGGACGCAGGTGGGGGAGGCGGTGCCGTCAGCCTGGCTGGGGGGGGTCCAGCCTCCCCGGGGGTCAGCAGGGAGGGGCCTGCAGGGGGGCGGCGGTGGGAGGGACTTCTCCGGGACTCGGGGGCGTGGCCTCACCGCTCCAGCTTGCTGCTGCAGGTGGGGGGGTTTCGGGGGGACTAGAGGAAAGGGGTGGAGCCACAGATTGGGTTTGTGTCAAATTCATAAAACTTCTACTGTCAAGTTGACCTTTGAAAGTTTTTGACACACACATTTAAACATCCAAACAGTTTAGATGTTTGGGCAGCTGGCCCAGGAGGAACCTGGAATCAAACCTGCAACCTCCCAAATCCCAGACAACTTATCTAGACAACAGCGACTGCACCGCTAAAGTTAAAGCTTACCTTGAGGTTTGGGCCCCGGCAGCGGTGGGCGGGTCCTGTTTGGCGCCGTTACCGTGGTTACTGGCAGCTCTGGTGGCCCCGTGTCATTCACAGACCCGCCGCTCTCCGCTGGCTCTGCCCCTTCCTCTGACCCCGGGTCCGAGTCGGGCTGCTGGGGAGCGTCAGCGTCCAGCGCCCCCTGGTGGCCACATGGAGAGCAGGACGGCTCCACAGAGAGGCTCTTAGCCAGCAGGGTGGGGCTGGTGGAGGAGGCGGGGCCTGCACAGCAGGACACATGTCAGGGAGCCCACACCCACTGTTTTCAAAATAAGAGCCAAATCAAGAAAAAAATATTTCTTTGCAAGAGCGGTGACAAAAATGTGTCATTAATTCACCAATTTTAACACAATTGATTCCCCATCTGGAACCTTCGTACTTGTTTGTTTCTGGTACAGCCGTAAATATGACGCTGCTGTTAGCTACATCGCTAACAGCAGCGATGGAAGCAGCGTCTCTGGTCCCACTGTCACTTCATATCGGCTCCTAACCGATGTGACTGAAAAAGACTTTTGTTCTGTTCAAGTTGTGCTAAAAGCAGTTAGCTTATCAACAAAGCTATGCTAGCCTAAAATAGCATCTGGCTGCCAAACATGTAGCAGCTAACAGCCACAGCCCAGACCTGTAAAGAAGCTCTACGAATGATCAGGACTTCCTGAAATGATGTCATGGTTGAAGAACAGATTCAAACAGTTTGAATTTAGGTTTAGGGCTAGTAGCATGTTAGCTTATGTTGTATTGAATTCAGAATGTCGCTTATTTAGCCGATAAAATGCAATGAACGGACTACAGAGCCTGAAATGAACTCCGTTGAACCTTTTTATCGGGTTCCTCCACTGACAGAGTCATGTCAGCAGCTGATTGCTTGAATCCTGCGGCAGATCTTCAGCTTTGTGTTTGGACCCTTTGGTTCTGCAGGTTCTGGTCCACATCAGAACCCTTTCCTCATCTTCATCACCTCTCAGCTACAACGCTACACCAGGACGCTCTCACTGTCCTGAAGGGGGCAGTAAAGAGCTTTATGGTTCAGATTGATGGCGGCCTCTGGTCCAAACGGGCCCAAAGTTCAGAAAGTTATCTCCATTATTTCCAGAACTGTTCTAGATTTCAGGAACAATCTGGAAAAGGATTAAAAGCAGCCAACAGAATCTTCTGGGAAAAAGTGATAAAACCGACTGAGACCAGTTTATACAGCGGTTCTATTGGTTTTAATGGTTCTACTGGTTCTAATGGTTGCCAGCAGCATACGAGGCTCTGGCCCGGTACCAGTCCAACCTGTTCAGCCAGTTACAGCAACAGCAGCTGAAAGAAATTCATGAGGTGAAAATGTGTCCAGTCATTGAGAGAGCAGCAACATCTCAGCAGCTTAAATACCAGCAGAGCAGCCAGACAGGAAGTGTGTGTGTGTGTGTGTGTGTGTGTGTGTGTGTGTGTGTGTGTGTGCGTGTGTGTGTGTGTGTGAACTTGTTAGGAGGTCATGGGAAAACCTGAGTGGGCTGATGTGGACCAGATGTTCTGCTGATGGAAAACTGCTGGCCAAACTACATTACCCACAATCCTCCAATACCACTTCCTGTTTGTCAGAATGAGGCTTGAGTTCTCCTCAGATTACTGGGAGGTTCTGATGGTTTTGATTCACTGAAGATGTTTTAGGTTGTTCTGAATCGTTTATTCAGCATGTTCTGGAGACTGAATCAAGATTCAGTCTGTTTGATTGACTTTGTTTTCTGACAGTCTAACTCGACTAGTTTACTGTCGTCACACTTTTACTTGGTTCTGGATCCAGTTCTATTAGTCATGCCACCATTTTCAACCCCCACCTGTCACCAAGGTAACACTGGGTGTTCTGGTCCAGATAACCGTCTTCAGACATCAGATGGTCCCAGAAGTTTCAGGACCTGCTGCTGACAGGAAAGACGTCCATCTTTGTTCGGTTTGTTGGTCAGAACGTTCCAGTGACCTTAGCAGGTTCTGTTTCTGACCGGCTCCCTGTTGGTGGATCTGCTCCATTCTCTGAACTTGTCCCGGCTGGTTCTGGACCTTAGAGCTGTCCTCAGACCACCAGCAGAAGAAAAGACTTGGTTTATTCGGACTGTGACTCCCCCACAGCACAGGACATAAACCAGATCTAGTTTTATCTTTTGGACCCAATAACTCATCTTGTTATTGTTCTTTTGTTTCATCTTATAAACAGCAGCCACACCAACAGTTCTCTTAGGCGGTTTCCCTCCTTCAGTCCGGTCGACCCGGTTCTACTGGAACCAGAACTCCATCATCTGCTGTGGTTCTGAGTCAAACCAACCTGTTCCCCTCCTGGCCTGTGGGGGCGCTGCACCAACAACCACTGAAGGAAACCACACAAAAACCTCTGAAGACACTGAGAGCAACTTCCTTCTTCACCAGATGGAAACAAGATGGAGGCGTCAGATTTTAGTGTTGGAGGATTTCTCTTTAGTCTTTGGCTGAAGACCAGGAGACATTTCTGCTGCTAGCGCTAGGCTAACATGTTAGCTTTGGTTGGATTTACCCAGAATGCCCTGCGCTGTAGTTCACTTCCTGTTTTAGGAGCGGTCTCTGGTCCGCTTGGCGTTCACATTCAAACTGAACCAGAGTTTACTTTAACCAAACACAGACCGAGGTTTGGAGGACCAGAGGTCAGAGGTCAATGAGCGTTCACACTATCCTGCAGGTTCCCTAAACAAACCGAGCTTAGAACAGTTAGCAGGCTGGCACTTCAGGGCTGTCCAGAACCTGTAGTGGTTTGGAACCAAATCAAGTTCTTTGTCAGGTTCTGGTCCAAAAAAGTACAGAGAGAACCGACCAATCAGAACCAGAGCTGACCAATCAGAACCAGAGCTGACCAATCAGGAACTAAACCTGCAAATCAGGAGCTGAGGCAACAGGAACCTCAATTTAATTCAATTACAGAAAACTGTCAGGAATTTCACATGTGAAACCCAAGAAAACATTTCACATCGATGTTCACATGTTAATGATGTGAGTCACATGAAGAAGTGCATCTCTCTCTCTCTCTCTCTCTCTCTCTCTCTGGACTTGGAATCCTGGGTGGTAAAAACTCATGTGGACTTCACATGTATCCTGTGATTTCTGTGAAAATATATCAAACTATAAAATAAATATGTGAGAACATGTGAAGCTCTGGGTCCAGGTGTGTTCACTGCCTCCTTCATGTTTGTGTGTAACATGTGCAGTTTGATAAATGATTTTCACATGTGGCGTTCCTGTCCATCCAGAACCTTTTCCCCTCTGATTCCCGGACCGCCCGGTTCTGTTCCTGCTGAATGGACTGGTTCTGCTCAGTAGAACCTGCAGAACCCCGCAGGTTCCTGCAGGTTCTATTTATGCACCACACCTGATTCTGGTTCCGGTAACACTGAAATGGATTTTCACATTTTCAGAACCATCAGCCCGTTATTGGACCGGACCCAGGCTCGGTTCTGCTGCAAGGCCCATTCAGGAGAGTGTCTCTCTCTGCTGGTTTTGATGCCCACGCACGCGCACACATCGCTGTCATACACGCGCGTGTTCACAGAAACACGATCGATGAGCCGCGGCCGCGCTCGGCTGGGTTCGGCTCGGTTCGGATCCAAACAGACAGCAGCTCATCGATCACCGGTCGGATCGATCCCACCCATCAGCAGCCGGGCCACGTGACTGCGGCGGGGCCGCTTTCAGGTCGGTGTCACATCTGGCGCGCGCGGCCGCCAGTAGCCCACTTCCACTGCGGGATGTCGGTCAGTGTGTGCGCGTGCGCGGCGGGGGGATTATTCCACACACAGACAGGAAAATAGGACGCGAGCACGCTGCAGCTGGGCGTGCACGCGCAGACTGCAGTGTGTGTGTGCGCGCGGTGCGGATGCGGCGGACTCACCTCTGCTCACGCTGCTTCGGTCCATGTACATCGCGCAGCAGAAAACGAATCCGGTCATTAAAGAGACGTCGGTGCGCGGGGAGAGCGGCTCCCCCGGTCCACAGCAGAACAAACACACACACACACACACACACAAACAAACACACACACACACACACACGGCCCGGTTCGGGCGGTCCGGACCCGCGGGCTGCCGTTCAGGACGGATCAGGCGGTGGATCCGCGCGGCTCGGTTCTGCCCGGTGCGGCTGCGGCGCGGAGGGAGGGGGCGGGGACGCTCTCCCTCTCTTTCTCTCTCCCTCTTTGGTTTCCATGACAACAAATTAAAAGGAAAGGTGACAGGTGATCACGTGGTGCCGAGCTGTCAACAGAACCATTTCTATCAAACATGAGCAACCAGAACCGCTGACGGTTCGGTTCCAGTTCCGGTTCCAGGTTTACACTCCAAGCCTCGGTTCTGCTGTGAGCAGCCCGTCATCTGCAGTAAACCGAGCCAGAACCTCTGACACAACCAGAAGGGGGCGCACTAGTCCCATCCCTTCATTTCATTTACAGCTGGTCCAACGTGAGAGCCTCCGCTGACCTTTGACCTCCATCAGTCTGACCCAGAACAGAACCAAAGCAGAGCCAGAACTGACCCAGACCAGAATGTTAAATATTTAGCTTTGAAACGGCGACATTTCTGACTGAATAACTTGGTGAAAATAGGACTTTGAAAAATGAAGCCCCATTTTATCTCTTCTGCCAGATTAAATAATCCAAATGATTGCTGCTAGTTTCTCTTAAAGGTGCCCAGTAACAGAACCCTCAGAACCATCAGAGTCCAAATGACCTCAAAGGTTCAATGTGGATCTGCTTTTAGTTTAATTGGATCATCGATCAGTTCCCAGCAGGTTTTCCTTCAGCTGCTGGGAGAAATCTTGGAGTAAAGAGCAGAAATGAAAGACATGAACAGGAGGAACCGTGAGAAACCCCGAACGATCAGATCCAGCTGAGGATGACCCGGTTCTGGTCCCAGACCGGAAGCCGGGTCTGGATTGTGGTGCTGGACGGGTCCCAGAGGAACAGCTGGAGCTGATCATTCTGATCCGGAGCGTGAAGATGGAGCTCCGAATGTCCTTCTGTAGGTTTGATGATGTCACCATGGAGACGCTGCTCCAATGTTCAGCTCAGACCATCATCCATCCAACAGGAGGAACTTCCTCTGATCCGCCAGCAGAACCAGAACCACGAAGACTGATGACGGCCGATGACTTAATACATTCAAAACAAAATATGACAGAAAAACTGAAACCTTCAAACCTCCATTGTTTCTCGTTTTCATGATTTGAAGCAAAGCAGATCCTCCAGACCTTCTCTCATCTTCATCAGTTTCATGCTGGTTCAAAGTTTCTGTCCTGATGGTTTTTCAGGGTAATTTAAAGGTGAAGAACCTCCAAACTTTGACTTTTTACTTCAAAAACCACTAAATAATGATTTTAGTTGGTTGAAAATTTTACATTAAAACATTTTGAAAGGACAGTGTGGATGTTCCTCCATCTTTTCCCCAATGTTAGTATTTAAATGTTTTCAATCAATCAATCAATCAAACTTTATTAGTATAGCACATTTCAGCAGCAAGGCATTTCAAAGTGCTTTACATCAAATCAAACACAAAAATACAATGCAACATAGAATCAACAATAAAAACACAACATAGTCAGATTCCATCAATAAATTTATAATTGATCACGTTTCAAATAAAACTCTACACAAGTGGGTTTTTAGTTGAGATTTAAAGGAAGTCAGTGTTTCAGCTGTTTTACAGTTTTCTGGAAGTTTGTTCCAGATTTTTGGTGCATAGATGCTGAATGCTGCTTCTCCTCGTTTGGTTCTGGTTCTGGGGATGCAGAGCAGACCAGAACCAGAACCTGAGAGTTCTGGAAGGTTGATACAACAGCAGCAGATCTTTAATGTATTGTGGTGCTAAACCATTCAGTGATTTATAAACTAACAACAGTATTTTAAAGTCTATTCTTTGAGCTACAGGGAGCCAGTGGAGGGACTTTAAAACTGGTGTTATGTGCTCTATCTTCCTGGTTTTAGTCAGAACTCGCAGCAGCATTCTGGATCAGCTGCAGCTGTTTGATTGATTTGTTGGACAGACCTGTGAAGACGCCGTTACAATAATCAATGCAACTGAAGATAAACACATGGATGAGTTTCTCTAGATCTGGCTGAGACATTAGTCCTTTAATCCTGGAAATGTTCTTCAGGTGATAGAAGGCCGTCTTTGTGACTGTCTTTATGTGGCTCTGAAGGTTCAGGTCAGAGTCCATCACTACTCCCAGGTTTCTGGCCTGATCACTGGTTTTTAGTTGTAATAACTGAAGCTGTGCACTGACTCTAGATCTATAACTCTAGATCCATGACTCTAGATCTATAACTCTAGATCCATGACTCTAGATCTATAACTCTAGATCGTTCCTCTTTAGGTCCAAAAATAATAACTTCAGTTTTGTTTTTGTTCAGCTGGAGGAAGTTTTGGCACATCCACACATTTATCTGTTCTAAGCATCTGTTCA